>NC_084899.1:12120000-12227500 GCF_958979055.1 Alnus glutinosa | reverse complement strand
AGATAGTAACACTCACATGTACCCGATGCAGTGGTCGTACCTTGCTCTCTGACGTGTAACCCAACACGAACGCTTCCCAACCAGGTCTCCTACATGAAGGGGTCTTCAATGGAATCCTTTACCTTAGGGCCAACCCCTAAGATAGACTTCTGATGTAGCACAGCAACAACACACTTGAAATGGCTTCAGAGGAAAAATCACGTCTATGAGTAGTTGTGGAATTCAATATCGAATTCTTGCAGTTCTCAATGCCTAGGGGCCTCTATTTATAGGCTGGGGGCTCAAATGACCGTCAAGCAAAAAACAGCTGGGCGCCGTTCAGATGGTGGTCATGGCCGTCCGGACGGACAACTGTGCGACAGGATTTTCAAAAATATTTCGTTGAGAAATCTTTCTTGTTTAAAAGCCGCGTCCGGATGGGATGGTACATCGTCCGGACGGTCGCACATCCGCTGCAAGTAATTTCCTTATAAGGCTTCGCGCGTTCGGACCCTCGGGGATGAGCGTCCAGACGGCTGAACTTCAACACGCAATTTCCATATCTGCTATGCGCGTGTCCAGACCATGAGAGGTAGTCGTCCAGACGGTTGAAGTCGAATCGACAATTTCCATATTAGTTGCACGCGCGTCCGGACCGAGGCTGACTGACGTCCAGACGGTGATATTTGAATTGCGATTCTTGCCTTAAGGAGACGCGCGTCCGGACGGGATACCACATCGTCCGAACGGTTGATCGATCTTTCCTTTATTGAAACTTGGAAAGAATCTGAGACTGGTCAAGTACCGAGAGGCGTCCGGACGGGCTGCTAAGATGTCCGGACGGATGCAAGCTGGATAGAAATTTCTCGACACAGTGGAGGGTCCGGACGGAAGTGCACGTCGTCCGGACGGATGATGCTTGGTCTGACTAGCGTCCGGACGGTATGGCACGTCGTCCGAACGGATGGAACAGTGGACAGATGGGCGTCTGAACGGGATGGCTCGATCGTCCGGACAGCTGACAGAGAACCGAAATCTTCGATCTTTCACAGAATAAAAAGTCTTCTAAGAGAGCCTTGAATAGTAGAATCCCTGTTTACATCATCTTTACACACACAAGTGATTTTGTCCAGAATGAGGCCAAAATACTAACAAAACGTCATGTGGAGAGAGTTTGTGCTACATGAGTTACATGTAGGTAGGCCAAATCTAGAGTCTTACCACATGGATTATACACTCTTTTCCCCGTACCTAGTGTGCCTTGGGTAGATATTTCTATGGACTTTGTTTTAGGCTTGCCTAGGTCAAGGAAAGTTAGAGATTCGATTTTTGTAGTTGTTGATAGGCTTTCTAAGATAGCACATTTCATATCTTGTCATAAAACCGATAATGCAACCCATATCGCTGATTTGTTCTTTAGAGAGATAGTACAGCTCCATGGTATTCCTAGGAGTATTGTGTCTGATCGTGATGTTAAGTTCCTTAGCTATTTTTGGAAAGTCTTGTGGGGAAAGTTGAGAACTAAATTGTTGTTTTCGACAACTTGTCACCCCCAAACGGATGGACAAACCGAGGTAGTGAAAAGAACTTTATCTACTTTGTTCCGTACTATCACTACAAAAATAAATAAATAAATCTGGAATTCTGGACGGTTTCTGAAACCGTCCAGAAATTGGAAAAAACTGTAGGGAAAACAGTCTAGACAGTTTTTTCTGGACGGTTTCAAACCGTCCAGGACAATGGTCAGAGATTCTTCTTTTTAATATAATTATTACTATTATTTTTTTTGTCCAGCGGTCAAAGATTCTTCTTTCTAGCAAACACATCCACCGTTGGCCCCTCTACTCCAACATAGGCGTCTCCCTGCATGTTTCTTGTTTGCCATGATTTTCTTCCTAAAACAATTGTATGCCTTCTTCATCTTTCCTTGCATTTTCACTCAGCAACCAAACATGTAAAAAGAAAAGAAACGAAGAACATAGCAAAATCTTTTGCTAGATTTTGCCCACCCTAGAACCACCACGGCACCGCCCACCCCGAACCACGCTGCCGCCACCACCAGCATGTTCGAATCCCATTGCCACCTCTGAAAAACCACACCAAAATCACCAGGCCGAACCGGTGGTTTTTCAGATCTGTAAAAACCAGATCTGAAAAAAAAAATGAGCAGATCTATAGAAAAACCAGAACCTAAAAAAGAACTTCATGAAACTATAAAAACCAGATCTCTTGCTCAAGCTATGGGCTATAGACCTTGAAGAGCATAAAAATTGGATGAAATCTGGAATATTGCCCGGAGATTTGAAATGCTTTAATCCTCAACGTAAGACGACAAGGAATCACCAAGCATATAAAAGAGGCATTTTTGTTTGTTGTTAAGGGACTGGGAACTGGCATGCAAGGACGAGTAGAGACTGGTGCGGCATCTTGGAATCAAGGATATAGGGGTATTAAAAGATAAGGATGGTTTTGGAAAAAACCGTTTATAAATTGCTAGACAATTTTTATAAAACCATGTAGAAATGAAAATTTCCAGCAGTTTAGTTAAAACCGTTTGGAATTTTATGGACGGTTTAATCAAACCGTCCATAATAAATTTTTTACAGACGGTTTTAGAAAAAACTGTCTATAAATTTATAGACGGTTTTATATAAAAACCGTCTCGAAAACAAAATTTCTAGATGATTAAGTTAAAACCATCTAGAATTTTATGGACTGTTTAATCAAACTGTCAATAATAAATTTTTTACAGACTGTTTTGAAAAAACCGTTTGCAAATTTTGTTTTCTAGATGGTTTTAGAAACCGTCTAGAAAAAAACCATCCATAAATGCCCTTTTTTTTTGTAGTGTATAACTCAAAAGAACTTGAAAAATCGGGAGGATTGTTTGCCATTCATTGGGTTTGCATATAATCAGAGTGTTCATTCTACTACTAATTTTTCATCATTTGAGATTGTTTATGGTTTTAATCCACTAACTCCTTTGGATTTGCTGCCTTTGCCAGTTAATGAAAGGGCTAGTTTGGATGGTCAAAAAAAGGCCGAGATGGTGAAGAAACTCTATGAAAGTGTACACCAACACAGAGAAAAGAAAAATGAGCAATATGCAACCAAAGCCAACAAGGGTCGTAGACAAGTCATCTTTGAATCGGGTGATTGGGTTTGGGTGCATATGAGAAAGGAAAGATGAAAAATAAATAGACTTCTAATTTATGATGTGTGTGTGTGTGTGCGCGCGCAATGTGTAACAAAATATCAAAAGTGTGAAATTTAAATGAGACAGAAAAACCACTCCGGGGCAGCCAAACCCAGGAAATCTACTTTTCAGAAGACAAAGCTAGTACAAAGACAGAAAGACTCACACACCCGATGCAGCCATCGTATCTTGCACTCTGACATGTAACCCAACGTGAACACCTCCCAACCAAGTCACCTATTTGAAGATTTCTTTACCTTAGAGCTCGTCCCTAAGATAGACTTCACACGAAATAGCAACAACACACCGGCAACCGCTTAAGAGCTAGTAGATCTTCACAATATCTCTCTAAACACCCTCTCTAAGCTATAGAGAATTCAATATCGAATTCTGTAAAGATATCATGCCTAGGGGCCTCTATTTGTAGGCTAAGAAGACCTAAATCGAGTATGTCTCTGATTTCTCTAGGCGGCTTCCGGATGGAAGCATAGAGCGTCCAGACGGAAGCATAGAGCATCCAGACGGTCAGCTATGCAACCGCCTTTCCATAACATGCTTCACGCATTTTCATACTAAGGCCGCGTCCGGACGGTGTTGCCCTAGAGTTCATACGGTTGCACCTTGTCTACACATAATTGCCTTATCAAGGATCGCGTCTGGACAATGTTGCCCTGGAGTCCAGACAGATGCAGATTGTATGCACGCAATTTCCTTATCAAGGATCTTAGCATCCAGATGGAGTTGCCCTATCATTCAAATGGGTGCAAGCTGTCTTCCCACTCCATGTTTACAAAGGAAAGTTGGAATCTTCTCGAACTCTGAAGAGTGTCTAGACGTGTTGCCATGACATTCGGATGGATGCAACCTTGAACTGTTCAGAAGCTTCTCGATACTGATGGGCATCCGAACGCATAATTGGACCGTCCGAACGGAAACAAAGGATCCTTTTGAATCTGCACAAAATCTTCCTTGATCACTGAAATAGTCTTCCTCTAAATACTTTGAAGATTTTGAAATATACGGCATCCCTGTTTATGACAACAACATTACATGATAGTGATTTTGTCAACAGAATGCAGCCAACAAAGCTAACAAACTCCCTCTTTGGCCATTCTGGAACAAAAATCACTTGACCGGTTTAAAAATACAACATTCCCGGTCCAAAAATAAATATACCACCCTTTTTTGTCTCAGAAGGACAAAGGGAAAACATAGTAGAAAAACCACATTTATAAAATAACTTCCCCTTAATGTCTCAACAAGACAAGGGTAAACAGATAAAAAATTGAAATGACTTCTAAAAGTAAAGTGTGTGCATAAGTGTCAACAAAAATTAAGGCACAGCGGAAAGTAAATGACACAAGGATTTTGTTGACGAAGTGGAAACTCAGTTAAGAGAAAAACCACTCCAAGGCAGCAAACCCAGGAATTCCACTATTCAGAAGACAAAGCTAGATACAAGACAGTAACACTCACATGTACCGATGCAGTGGTCATACCTTCCTCTCTGACGTGTAACCCAACACGAACGCTTCCCAACCAGGTTCACCTACCTGACGGGGTCTTCAATGGAACTCCTTACTTTAGAGCCGACCTCTAAGATAGACTTCGGTTTACAGCGCAGCACACTTGAAAAACGGCTCTAGAGGAAATAACACGTCTATGAGCTCTAATGGAATTCAAACCGAATTCTTGCAGCTCTAAGTGCCCAAGGACCCCTATTTATAGTCTGGGGGTCAGAATGAGCGTCAGGTAAAATAAGCTTGTGAGCCGTCCGGACGGTGGACCATGACCGTCCGGACGGACAACTGTGCAACAGGATTTTCCGAAATTTTCGCAGAGAAGTCTTTCCTGTATAAGAACATCGTCCGGACGGGATGGCTCGATCGTCCGGATGGACGCACGTCTGCTGCAAGTAATTTCCATAACAGGCTTCGCGCGTCCGGACCAAGAGGCAGGAGCGTCCGGACGGCTAAACTTCAGCACGCAATTTCCATAACTGATGCGTGTGCGTCCGGACCATAAGGGGGAGACGTCCGGACGGCTAAACTTCAGTACGCAATTTCCATATCTGATGCGTGTGCGTCCGGACCATAAGGAGGAGACGTCCAGATGGTTGAATTCGAATCGTTAGTTACCATATACGATGCACCAGCGTCCGGACCACAGCTGTCAGATGTCCAGACGGTTCATTTTGAACTGCGATTCTTGCCTTACGGAGATACGCGTCCGGACGGTTGATTGATCTTCCCTTTCTTGGAACTTGGAAAGAATCAGTGAACTGTTCGAGAACTGATAGGCGTCCGGACTTGCTGCTGAAACGTCCGGACGAAGTAAGCTGGCACAGAAGCTTCTCGATACAGTGAAGTGTCCGAACGGAAGAAGTACGTCGTCCGGACGGATGATACTGGAGTATCTGGCGTCCGGACGGTATGACACATCGTCCGGAAGGATGGAGCAGTAGACAGATGGGCGTCCGGACGGGATGACACATCGTCCGGACGGCTGACAGGGAACTTTGAAATTCTTCTGACTTCACTCTGAACAGTGGAATCCCTGTTTGCAGTATCCTTACATATAAGTGATTTTGTCCAAACACAGAATGAGGCCAAAATACTAACAACAGAGTATATAAAATCCAGAGTTAAAAGATTTTACAAATATCCAAAAACAGGAATAAAAGTAAACAGTCTCAAATAATCAAAAATAACAGTCAATCCTCATCATCATGAGATGGATGATGGTGTTTGAGACACTCTTGGATATCAAGCTGGCACTGCTGAACTCTGGTACTGATAGAGCTAACCTCTTGTTGAATAGAGCTGACATCCTGCTGAATAGAGCTCAAGGCACTCAAAACCTGAGCCTATCATCATGCGATGGAGGAGGTGGAGCAGTCTGAGAAGAGGAGGCTCCTGTGGGTAGCTCAAACTGAACTGGCGGAGGCTTTGGAGCTTCTCCTTGACTTTCATACCGTAGGTGGGCATTAGGCTTCATGAGAGTCTGACTGCCATGGGGGGTCCTATACTCTCATCTTGAGCTCTATAGAGATATTAGTAACAAACTGAAGACAGATCTTAGTGACCAAGCACCTAAAAGGAAGACCGCTAGCATGATCATCTCTCGAATCGAGCATAATATTGAGGATGTGCTTACACAAGCAAAAAGGCATCCTCATAGATAGTGCATACAAAAATTGAGCCTTCTTCAGAACAAGCTCACTTCTACGAGCTGTGGGCCAGAGATTGTGTAAAACAATTTTCGTGACCAGCCGGTGTAGAGGAGAAAAGGCATCGATCTTGATATGAGCATGAGCTCACTTATCACCCTGTGGATGAGCATCAAAGTAATCTCTAAGCTACTCTATGCTAGGAGGCTCCAAAACCTCTGTGAAAGGACTGGCTGAAATGGTAAGCACTGGTACACCAATAATGGAACTAATAATCTGCGGGTCAATCCCAATGGTGGGCCCTTGAACAGTAGTTTGAAGAATAATCCCTCTGTCATCATCTTGAACAACCTCCAAGTTCCCATAAAAATCACGCACCAGCCTGGGGATACACAAGGCATGCACATCTTATAAAGGTATCCCTAGTGATTAGCCTGGATTATCTCAGTAATGAAATCCAGAGGAGCCACTATAATGTCTGCTCTGACTACATTCATCTCTGGGGTTGCTTGCCTATTATCCATCCGAGCCCTGATTGGCTGCTGACGTGAATTTAAATGTTCTCGCAAGTGCATGAATCATTTGCAGTTAATGGATTGCAAGTGCGAGGTCAATCCCCCAGGGAATTGTGTTTTTGAAAATAAATTTATGACTAAATTAATCAAATCCTAACCTATTTCCAAAAATTAAAAGATTTTTATTTTTGATAATAATAATAATAAAAAAAAGAAACATAAACTAAATAAAGTAAAATAAAACAAAAGAAAATGTACTAAGATTTTAGAATCCACACTCACCGAATCATAACAACATACTCCATGTTCATCAATCTTAATCCGAAGTTCCCACAATTAAAATCTTAAGCATGTTTTACTATGCTTCAAACAGTTAATCAAAACATCCCATGTATCCATTCTTTACACAAATCACAAAAGATATCCAGTTTAAACCAAATCATCATATGTAACCGTAGAATAATTCACAAGGGATATCCAATTGTTTTATAAATAAAAACCAAGCAATCAATTGTGTGAAATTATCTCAAATCATCAAATGTAGCCTTGAATTACAAAAGATATCCAATAATCATTCCACATATTGAAAAGAAGTAAAACAATGGAAAATTTGAACCAAATAAAATCGGATAATAAAAACTTACATGAAAGTGCTGTTATTCTTCATTGATGAGGCTTCGTCCTCAACCTTAGTTGAAAATCTAGCTACACATGACTATGAAAATAAATCCTAAACTAAAGAAAAACTAAACTAAAAAGAAAAAAAATGTATTTGGTCTCTAGCTTCTCACACTTTTTCTTGAGGCTTAGAGGTCTATTTATAGGGAGAAAATAAACTCTAGAAGCCCTAGAATTTCTAGTAAAATTGGAGGTTAGTCTTCTCGTTTGAGTAGGAGACTGAAAACTCACTCGAAGAAGGAAAAGGATTCCAAATTCTTCCAGATTTGTGATCTTTTATTGCGGGACACTTTTGACATATCAAACGTCCGAATTGGAAAAATTCTATTTCACAATTATTTGTAGTACTTTGAGTTAGCTTTCCAACGACGCTTGATTAATCTTAATACAATACTTGAGCTGAAAGTTATGGCCAAAATACTATGACATATACAGAATCTAAAATTTAATCCAATTCGATTTTGACTCCAATTAGAGAAATTCCGATTTACTCCTCTCCTTGATTTGGTTGAACATAACCACATCATCTAGGTCTTCTCAAAGTGTGCTTTCTTTCACCTTAAAGCTATTGTTTTCTCTCAATGACCTACAAAATACTAAAATACAAAAACTAACAAAAAATATTAGAAAATAACAAAACTAAAGGTTTAGTAAATGCAAATTAAGGGGTTCACATATGCAATATTTGGCACTCATCAGCTGCTTTGCCCTCATTTGTCCTTGGCCTGACCTTGCGCTGAGAGCTGCCTGAAGACAGATTTCTGAAAAAAAAAAATACAAAGAAATACATGCCCAAAAAAATGCCACAAACAGTTAAAACTTTGTTAGTTTCAAAAAAAAATCAGCATTATAACGGCAGAAAAATGGACTTTTCAAAAATTACACATGAACACCAAATAGCCCAAAATAGTTAAATAACTTGAGTTAAATGATTTTTGATGTCTTGATGATGTGTTTGTGATCTTTACCTTGTTAAACCGACTCATGATGTATGAACCATGTGATAGTGCATAAATTCTTATTTGTCAATAACATAGTGTTTTAAAATGTTTGTGGACGAGACTTTACTCGTCTACTATGGAGTCTTAGGGGTTTAAAAGGCATGTTGCATATATTAAATACAATCGTCTCTCCCACGAAAGAGGATTTATGTTTCATGCTTTCATTTTATTTTTTATTTTGTTTTGCTAAGGGACTATCAAAATGTAAGTTCGAGGGTGCTTGATAAGTGCAAAATATTATATATTTAAACTCCTTAATTTACATTAGTTAATTCCTTAGCTATGTCTTAATCTAATGATTTGTGTTAGATTTGCATTTTTAGTGTGTAGGTTGCTAATGGAAAACGACAGCTTTAAGGTGAAAAATGCAAAATTTGGAAGAAAGCACACTTTGAGAAGACCTAGATGATGTGGTTATATTTAACTAAATCAATGAAAGAATTAAATCAGAATTTCTCTAATTAGAGTCAAAATCGGATTGGATTAAATTTCAGATTCTGTACATGTCTTAGTATTTTGATCATAACTTTCAGCTTAAGTATTGGATTAAGGTAAAACTAGCAGTGTTAGAAAGCTAACTCAAAATACTACAACTAATTGTGAAATATAATTTTGATAATTTGGAAGCTGCTATGCAAAAAGTGTCCCACAATATAAGAACACAAATCTGGACGAATCCTATTTCAATTTGTACTAGGATTGTTTCCTAATTTGACTATGAGATTGAAGTATGATTTTACGGGATCTCTAGGGCTTCTAGGGTTTGTTTGCTCGCTATAAATAGACTACAAAGCCTTAAGAAAAGAAGGAGGAAAGTGGGAGACCAAAAATATTTTCTCTTTTTAGTTTAGTTTTTTTTTAGGTGTATGTTTTATTTTTCATAATCATGTGTAGCTAATTTCTCAACTAAGGTTAAGGGTGAGGCCTCATCGATGAAGAACAACAATACTTCCATGGAAGTCTTTATTATCTAATTTTTTTTTGTTTAATTTTTTCAATGTGTGGAATGATTCTTGGATATCTTTTGTGATTCAAGGATACCTTTGATGATTTGAGATAATTTCACATAATTGATTGCTTGGTTTTTATTTATAAAACAATTGAATATCCCTTGTGATTTATTCTACAGATACAATTGATGTTTTGATTTAAATTGGATATCTTGTTGTGATTTACGGATATACACCTGATGATTTGATTTAAATTGGATTTCTTTTGTGATTTGTGTAAAGAATGGATACATGCGATGGTTCTGATTAAATATTTAAAGCATAGTAAAAGATACCTAAGATTTTAATTGTGGGTGGGTGTGGATTCAAAAACCTTAGTACTTTTTGTTTTGTTTTGTTTTATTTATGTTTTCTTTTATTCACCAAAATCAAACCTGTTTTGGAACTAGGTTAAGATTTAATTAGTTTAAACATAAATTTTGTTTTCAAAAACACAATGCCCTGTGGGATCGACCTCGCACTTGCAAAAACCTTTATTACAAACAATTCGTGCACTTGTGAGTACAATTAAAATTTGCAGCACAAATATCCACATTTGTTTTGAGGTTTGGAAAACTTTTTGCAGTGTTTGATTGAAATATCTGCTTTGTATGAGTTATATACAAATTGTGTACATATATTTCAGGATGGATCCACCAAACAACCCCATCCCTGAGGTGCCTGTTGTACCTAATCATATGACAGTGGTACCACAAATGCCACAACCTATGATGTTGGGACCCATCCCTATGGGTGTATTTGATCCGTTAAGAGAGCTTGTTTTTCTACAACAAACTTTGTTTAACAATCAAGCGATGAATGAGATGTTTGTCCCGCGTATGACACAGATATATATGACTATGGGGTGGGACTTTCCCCTTGAAGGTATAGCCCCAGCACCAGAAGAGGAGATCAACCTGAGGTTTTTGTTGAGCCAACAGTAGAGATTCCTGCATCCCTACTAGAGAGTGTCTTCAGCAACACTGAAGACAAATAGGTAACAAGAAATAAATACATATATCTTAAATTGTTATTTAGTTAGTAACATGTTTATTAGGATTGTAAATATTGAGGACGAAATTTCGGTAAGGGGGTGGTATGTAATACCCAGGAAAATCACATGCATTGTTATTAGTCCATTAATAAGAATTTGTACATATACATGCATGGATAGATGATTTAATTAACCTATTCCTAAGCTAATTATTATAAGGATATTGAGATTAGTTTATATATATAGATGGATTCGGGTGAAAATAGAATCGGACGATTAATAAAGTCGAAGACGATCGATCGGTTTTATAGTCAATCAAGCAATTTATTATTTATAAGTGATAAAGTTGATTGAGCGATTTAGTACAGTGTAAGTAAATTCCCGAATTCGATCGAACAACTTTCTGTTACAGTGTAATGCAGTGTTCATGTAAACAACATGTGGTGATTAAAATCATAAAAATCTTTAAACCTATTCCGTAGATGAGACCAGGGGATTAAAAAACTGATCTAGTTATTCTAGTTAGCAAGATTTAGTTTAAATGAAACATAGTTTGCTTAAGATAATATAATCATGATTAAGATAAGAGATATTATTCTCTTTAATCATTTCATGGGCACCTGGGTTAAATCCGGCCATTGAAGAGTTGAAGTGCTGGCCTAATCAACATCATAATCATAAACTTATCAATTACACAAAAGAGCCAATTAATGTCTATCTGTTTAAGGCTTAACATAGTTATTAAATACATACCAAAGGATTGGCCCATAAATACAAGTGTCACAGGTGACACGAGCCATAAACAAAGACTATTAAACAGTGGACAACCCATGGTCCAATCATTACAACTACCGTGTTGAGCTTCTGTCATATGGTCCCAAGCACTATGCTACGGCGTCATCCACTAGATCCACTGAACCTGCAACCAAAGCATCAGATTTTATACGGTTGTGGGTTTAACTGTACAGGTGAAAGTATGAGTTCACCACCTCGGTAATAAGTCACCGAGGTCTCAGTGGTATAAGACTCACTACAGAGTAAACAAAGCGCACAAACATAAACACATACAAGATTCATCAATATTAACCTCAATTTACCAAGTCCACACCATTCATCACACTTGTTGTTTATCTCTAACCTAAGACTGGACTTACCAACACCGCAACTAGAAGCAACAACTCTAGAATTACACTTAGTATACAAGAATATCTACAAGCACCGCCCGTAAAGCCACATACCCACAGGGCAACCATACACAAGTGCTAGAGCCACATACCCTAAACTTACCTTTAACACCGCCCGTAAAGTCACATACCTGCAGGGCAACCATACACAAGTAATAGAGCCACATACCCTAGACTTACCTTTAACACCGCCTGTAAAGCCACATACCTGTAGGGAAACAATACACAAGTGCTAGAGCCACATACCGTAGACTTATCTTGTATACTAAGTAATCATATACTGCCATTATCACAACGTATTCAATTCCCATGATCCACAACTCAATCACATTATTCTCATTCATCTTCCTTCCGACGCATACCACATTCATAATATAATTTCATGTTACTCAATCCCCAACAATTACAAACATATCAATTTTAATCATTTGAACATTAACTTATCATCATATTCTCAATTCAACAATTCTCAATTCAATCACACACACACATACACACACACACACACACACACATATATATATATATATATATATATATATATATATATATATATATATATATATATATATATATATATATATATATATATATATATATATATATATATATATATATATCCAACATCATGTTATCCATTGACATGTAGCTTAATGCATATCTCTACATTATCTCATTATCACATCTCCATTCACAATACAAATCTCATGCATTCTTCAATATCAATTCAGCAACATATATCATATTCATGCAATACTCAACATCAATTCAACGTCATGTCATCATTCACTTGTAGCTTAATGCATATCTCTACATTATCTCATTATCACATTTCCATTCACAATACAAGTCTCATGCATTCTTCAATATAAATTCATCAACATATTTTATTTTCACAATTTGCTCATAATTTCATATACCAAATCATCATCATAGAGTTAACATCCAATTAAACCAAACATAGCAATTCATATATCTCCTAAGGTCCCTCAGTGAGTAGAATACCCACTTAGCTGCATTGGACTCTTGACTTGAACATCACCTCGGATTCTAGTCACTTGGACTCTATATTGGAGAATCAATTAAAGTCTCCAATCCGGACACGATCCTGCGAACATTTGCAATGTTAGTCTATGCCATTGAACCTATACTCTATGACACATGAACTACAAGCGTGCTCATACGTCGCATCACCCGTTTGTAAAGCTAGCTAGGTGTTCTAACTATTATTAGGTTAAGCCTTGATCTTAGATTCATGTTTATTTTGTTTCTTAACCTTTAGATACATTTACTATTATATTTATTACTTTATCTTTTCATTAACTAAACATCCGGGTATTTAGTTTATAGACCTTAACAATTTGCACACTAAATATTGGTTTAGTAATTCCTTTATATTGAGCTATGATTTCCATATTACAACCTTTACATTTTCCATTTATCGGCTATACTCTTACATTTATTTTATTTACTTATTCTCTTACTTTATTTATAGTTAAGTAAATATTTCTATAATTAACTAATAGAACCTAACGTTTAACACTTCACCATTTATCATATTGTCCTAGTGCCCTTATACATTAATCCTTCCCCATGCTTTTCTAAAATCCAAACCAACCACGCTCATAACATAACCAAATGCTCAAACATCATTCAACTATTGTTCAAAATCTCACCCAAGGGACACTATACCAAATCAACCCACATTTCACCAAAGAAACACTCCAAACTTATCTAGAAACCACAAATAAAGTCCCCAAAATTTCATTTCAACCTCCAACAACGATACAAGGATTAACTATAATTTAGTCCCCCCATAATTTTGTAAACACCGATTAACAATTCATCTAGATTAGGCCACTCACACAATGGTAACAATTACAAATTACAATCCTCCATAAAAAACCCAATAAGCATTAGGCCATAATAATATTTCCAATCTCTTAACATAAGTGTCACTTCTTACACAAAAATCAACGAACCTAAACTTAACCTCCACGAAACTAAAACTAAAGAACCCATAATTACATCGCAAGCTTAAGATACCAAAAACATAAGCATCCCTAATCAATTGTTCACTCAAAACCCAAAGGAACCTCAATCATATAAAACCCATTCCAAATTACTGCAAGACACCTCTGAAACAAAAACTCCAATTCTGTAACTTGATTCAAAACTCAAGTAATATCATCAAATCTGCCAACAACAAAATCCAGCATTTCTACCAAAACACTCATCCAAAATGATAACCAACAAAGCCCAATCGGCCAAGACCCATACACTTCAAGAAATTCCATACCCAAATCAACAAATCTACAACAACCAGAAAATAAAACCATTCAACAACAGCCCCACAAAAATTAAACCCAACCGGATGCAAAAAGGACCCAAACTAAATTCCAAAATAATCCACACAAGAAGAAATCTAGAATTTCCCACAATGCCCATTTAGTTCTATAGAAAAATCAAATGGAATTATCTTAACTAAAACAAGAAATCTACCACAACAATCAGCCATCGAAAATCAACCTAATCAACAGAAAATGCCCATTCGGCCAATCCCCAAAAATCCATCTACATAAAACTCTAGATTTTCTTCTTAAACAAAACCCAAATCAAAGCCTTAAGAATGTAATACAAATTTATATTATTTAAATAATGGGTAATTCAAAACACAAAGAATTAGGGCTAGGGATTTTACCATCTTGTTCTCAAATACCGAAACTCCCAATGGATTGTTGACTTCCACTATCTGCAACACAGCTTCGTTGCACACACACAAAGCAGCTGTAATGCCCTGCTTTTTACAGAAAAACGTAAGTAAAATTTTTTTGATTTCCACGTGACATTACAACTTCATCAGAGTTAAATATTGGCAACGAAATATATATTTTTTCTTTGCAATGACACATCAGAGCTGACTGAATAACCTCAATATAAAATAATAACCTTTCGTTCTGATATAATAATTACATTAAAAAATAATACAATATGCGGCACTTAATAAATACATAACTACTGTTTTCTCCAAATAATGATTATATGCTAAAAGTCTCATCCTTAAGCTGCTTCCTTTATTCCTGCAAAAACTTGCATGTGATTGTGGTTAACACCACAATCTCATGCTGTGGTCGAGTGAGTCAACGGCCCTCAACCACAGTGATACACTGATTTATTTAACCATATACAATGCAATCAAATGATGAGAGTTATATCCACATACATTTAATCACATTCATTTATTTACTTTAACTCTTTATTTACTTAAGTCATATACTTGCATTCATTCTTGCTAAAGCCTTGTGCTTAGCTAAGGGGTTCTCTATGAGCCTTGTGCTCCTTAAACTGTAAAGCTTATTGGTTCTTAAGGCCTTGTGCCTTGACTGTGGGCCTTGTGCTCCCCAATCTACTACGGGGCCTTGTGCTCCCACTATAGGCCTTGTGCTCACTAGTTTATTATCATTAATCCTTCAACCTTTGGTTTATCCGTCGGTCTTATCAGTGTATTGATGCCTTGGTACCTAAACTTTCGGTTTACCCGTTGGTCTAGTCAATTGCTTGACGCCTTGGTACGTAAACCTCAGTTCATCCGTTGGTCTCCTCAATTCACTGATGCCTTGGTACCTAAACCTCAAGTCTTTTTATTAACCCATTCATAACTCATAACTTTACCACAGTATAATCATGCAAACAACATCATATACATAATTCCAACCAAAGCATGTTAAACATATCAAATGCCAAACCATATGCATACAATTAAATAAAACAGCAATCACTAGTCATTAAAGACTAAACCACACGTATCCACGTATCATCCTCTGTGAGTAAGAAATACTCAGTAATTCTTCTGGCTTCAGGAAAACGTTTACAAATAAATATTCTCTGTAATATATACATATATAATACATGCAAATAGTGAATTAGTATAATTCACTAAAAATACATTTTAATCCTATCTTCATTTATGACTTTTAAACCTTAATATAATTTTCTAATTATCTCCACATTTACAATTTGTTCAATTACATTTTATTATTAATCTTTTATGCAGAATTTATTATGGCATTTATTAAGATCCTTAAGCATAATTTTTTTTTTCCATTTTTGATCTTTAATCAATATAATGTCATTTGGACATTATAACAACATATAAAATTGATTAATTATAATGCTACACATCTCATGCGGGCATTATAATAGTATTTATATATAATAGCCAAAATACCCATTTTAGTTAAAATGGCATTATAAAAGCTTTAGCATTAAAAAGCACATATATTTATTTTTATATCAAATTGAAAAATGAAATTGACTTCTAAAATAAACAGCAAGTGTGTTCACAAAGTGTTAACAAAAATAAACAATGCGAAAAATAAACAACACAAGAATTTTTGTTAACGAAGTAGAAACTCAAGATGAGAAAAACCACTCCAGGGCAGCCAAACCCAGGCTATCCACTATTCAGAACAAGACTAGATACAAGATAGTAACACTCACATACCCCTGATGCAGTGGTCGTACCTTGCTCTCTAACATGTTGTTAAATTGAAATGACTTCTAAAAGTAAAGTGTGTGCATAAGTGTCAACAAAAATTAAGGCACAGCTGAAAGTAAATGACACAAAGATTTTTGTTGACGAAGTGGAAACTCTGTTAAGAGAAAAACCACTCCGGGGCAGCCAAACCCAGGAATTCCACTATTCAGAAGACAAAGCTAGATACAAGATAGTAACACTCACATGTACCGATGCAGTGGTCGTACCTTGATCTCTGACGTGTAACCCAACATGAACGCTTCCCAACTAGGTTCACCTACCTGAAGGGGTCTTCAATGGAACTCCTTACCTTAGAGCTGACCTCTAAGATAGACTTCGATTTTATAGCGCAGCACACTTGAAAAAACGGCTCTAGAGGAAATATCACGTCTCTAAGCTCTAATGGAATTCACACCGAATTCTTGCAACTCCAAGTGCCCAAGGACCCCTATTTATAGTCTGGGGGTCAGAATGAGTGTCAGGAAAAATTTGTCTTGGAGCCATCCGGAAGGTGGACCATGGACGTCGGACGAACAACTGTACAACAGGATTTTTCCAAAAATTCCGCGGAGAAATCTTTCCTGTATAAGAACATCGTCCGGGCGGGATGGCTCGATCATCCGGACGGTCACACATCCGCCGCAAGTTATTTCCATATCAAGCTTCGCACGTCCGGACCATGGGGCAGGAGCGTCCGGACGGCTAAACTTCAGCACGCAATTTCCATATCTGATGCGTGTGCGTCCGGACCAAGAGGGGGAGACGTCCGGACGGTTGAAGTCGAATCGTCAGTTACCATATACAATGCACCAGCGTCCGGACCACAGCTGTCAGGCCTTCAGACGGTCAAATTCAAACTGCGATTCTTGCCTTATGGACACACGCGTCCGGATGGGATACCACATCGTCCGGACGGTTGATTGATCTTCCCTTTCTTGAATTTGGAAAGAATCAGTGAACCGTTCGAGAACTGATAGGCATCCTGACATGCTGCTGAGACGTCCGGACGGATCAAGCTGGAACAAAAACTTCTCGATACAGTGAAGTGTCCGGACGGAAGAAGCACGTCGTCCGGACGGGATGACACATCGTCCGGACGGATGGAGCAGGAGACAGATGGGCGTCCGGACGGGATGACACATCGTCCGGACGGCTGACAGGGAACTTGAATTTTCTTCTAATCTTGACATCACTCTGAAAGTGGAATCCCTGTTTACAGCATCTTTACACATAAGTGATTTTGTCCAAACACAGAATAAGGCCAAAATACTAACACGTGTAACCCAACACGAACGCCTCCCAACCAGGTCTCCTACCTGAAGGGGTCTTCAATGGAATCCTTTACCTTAGGGCCGACCCCTAAGATAGACTTCAATTATAGCACAACAACAGCACACTTGCAATAGCTTGAGAGAGAACGAATCAGCTCAATAACCTCACAACTAACTCTCTAAGCTCTAGTGGAATTCAATACCAAATTCTTGCAGTTCTCAATGCCCAGGGGCCTCTATTTATAGGCTGAGGGTTCAAATGGGCAACTGTTGTGATAAGTACGGACGCCGTCCGGACGGTGGACCTGAGCCGTCCGGACGAACAACTGTGGGATAGAAAATTCTGAGATTTTCGCTGAAATCTTTCTTGTTTGAGAGCCGTGTCCGGATGGTGAGGTACTGTCATCCGGATGGTCACACGTCCGCTGCAAGTAATTTTCATATAAGGCTTCGCGCGTCCGGACCAAGGGGGATGGATGTCCGGACGGTTGATCTTCAACACACAATTTCCATATCTGTTTAGAGCTCGTCCGAACCATGATAGGCAGGCATCCGGACGGTTGAAGTTGAATACGCAATTTCCATATCTATTGAACGCGTGTCCGGACCATGCTGACTGACGTCCGGACGGTTGTATTTGAATTGCGATTCTTGCCTTATGAATGAGATCGTCCGGACGGGAATCCACGTCGTCCAGACGGTTGCATCAATCTTCCCTTATTTGAACTTGGAAAGAAAATCTAAAGCTGATCGATCACTGGACGTCGTCCAGACGGGCTGCTGAGACGTCCGGATGGATGCAAGCTGGAATAGAAGCTTCTCGATGCAGATGAGTGTCCAGACGGAAATCCACGTCGTCTGGACGGATGATGCTTTGGTCTGTCGGGCGTCTGGACGGTATGGCACGTCGTCTGGAGGGCTGGTAGGGAACCAAAATCTCTGACTTGTACAACAGTGCAGAATCCTCTAAAACACTTCTGAATAGTGGAATCCCTGTTAAAAAGCATCTTTACATACAAGTGATTTTATCCAATCAGAATGAGGCCAATTACAAACTAAAAAACTCCCCCTTTGGCCATTTTTGGACAAAATTCACTTGATCGGTTTGGAAATACATTCCCAATCCAAGAATAAAAATTACTCCCCATTTTTTGTCACAAAGGGACAAAGGGTAAAACAGAGTAATGAAAATCAACTGTAAATAAAAATTACTCCCCCTAACTGTCTCAGAAGGACCGGGGTAAACAGATTAATATGTGTCCAAGAGTTTAACAAAAAGAGCAGAAGAAAAACCAAATGTTTCAAAAATACAATCAAAACAAACTATACAAAAAAAAAAGTCAAGCGTCCTCTGCCAAGGGTGCAGCCCTAGGCGCATCATCCTCATCATCACTACTGTCAGGATGATGATACTTGAGGCACTCTTTGAGATCCAGTTGATTCTGCTCCACACTCTTGTTGATGGAGTGTACCTCCTGCTACATAGAAGTGATGGACTGCTGCATGGAGGTCATAGAGAGCTGCATGGTGCTCATGCCTCTCTGAATGGCAGCTAAGGCCTCCATTATCTGAGAATAATTGACTTCCGGCTCAGAAGGTGGGACGGTCTGAGAGGAGGAAGCCATGTCCAGAAAACCAACAGGCATGGCAGCAGGGATGGGCACCTCATCATCAGAGTCATCTCTCCGCAGCTGCGCATTAGACTTCATTAAAGTCTGCTTGCTGAATCTTCATCTTAGGTGCTCCAGTAATGTTGATTCCCGACTGAAGAATGATTTGAGTGAGTAGGCAGCCAAAGGGGAGACCGGTATTACCCTTATCACGGGCCTCCAAGATAACGCCCAAAATATGCTTGCACAAGCAAAAAGGCAAGCAGAGGTGGATGGCATAAACGAACTGGGCCTTCTTCAGAATCAGGTCACTGTGCCTAACAACTAGCCATAGGTTGTGCTGAACTATTTTGGCTAGCAAGCGATGAGAAGGAGACAATGCACCGATCCGGATGGTGGTAGCCCGCTCTTCTCCCTATGGAACTGCATGGAAGAACTCTCGGAGATCGTCCATAGAGGGAGGAAGCACCACCTCATTATAAGGACTGCCGGGCAACTCAAGGACTGGTACTCCGATAAAGTGAATGATGATCTGGGGATCAACAGTGATGATATGCCCGTCAACAGTGGACTGAAGTACCAACCCACGATCATCGTCCTGTGCCACCTCTAGGTTGGCATAGAAGAAACTGACAAGCCTGGTGAGGACAACACAGGCACAGGTGTAAAGATCTCCCCAATGATAAGTCTGGATAGTGTCATAAATACTATCCAGAGGAGGCACCATGATGTCAGAGCGAACCACATTGCGCTCGGCAATGACTGTGCGGTCTATGATTTTGGCTTGTAGTGCGCTTCTATCTTCCTCTGTCCTCAGCGGACCCTGCGCTGGGAACTGACTGCAAACATGATTCTGCAAAAAGAAACCAACAAAATTTGCCAAAAATAATCCAAAAATATTCTTGTTAGGTCACACAAAAATTATAACAGCAGTAAACAGGACTTTTCCAAAAATATAGACATACAATATCACATGGCAGTCCCTAAAAATATTACACAACCAGTCCCAACACAGCAAATAAATGCATCTCAAAAATTTCAACAACATTCCTAAAAAGACATAAATATTCCAACAGTTTAAAAATAAACTGAAAAGGAAAAGACTAGAAAAATATCTGGAATGTGAGAAAAATGCACAAAAGGACAAGAGACAGGGAGATAAAGCCAAAAGCTCGCAAGAAATAACTCACAAGATGCCGAAAGGAAACTTTTTGGTGGGGTAGAGAGGATATGCGGTGACCAAGTATTTATAAGGCCTGTGGGGGCCCCGTCTGGACGGTGTATTAATGCCGTCCGAACGTGCGCTGCCTCCGAACCATACCGACAGGTCGCGCGTGTCCGGACGAGTATCCTTACCGTCCGGCCGTTGGTTGCCGCGGGTGTCCGGAAGTAACCTGATCCCGTCCGGACGACTAAGCTCCACCCGTCCGGACGCTTCACACTGAAAAACAGAAAACTGAAGAAAAATTTACAGAATTTAATTTTTCTCAAGTCAATTTCAGAACACGCATGTATAATCCACTGATAACACAATCAGAGAGCATCTCAAAACTAAGCAGAGATATAAAAAAAAAAAGTTGAGAATTTAATCAGTACAAATATTTTCCTAGGCACAGAAATATTCAAGAAATTAATCTTCTCAGAGTGTACCAAGCTCTAATACCAATTGAAAAATGAAATTGACTTCTAAAATAAACAGCAAGTGTGCACAAAGTGTTAACAAAAGTAAACAATGCGGAAAATAAACAACACAAGAATTTTTGTTAACGAAGTGGAAACTCAAGATGAGAAAAACCACTCTGGGGCAGCCAAACCCAGGATATCCACTATTCAGAAGACAAGACTAGATACAAAATAATAACACTCACATATCCCTAATGCAGTGGTCGTACCTTGCTCTCTAACGTGTAACCCAACACGAACGCCTCCCAACCAGGTCTCCTACCTGATGGGGTCTTCAATGGAATCCTTTACCTTAGGGCCAACCCCTAAGATAGACTTCAGTTATAGCACAGAAACAGTACACTTGCAATGGCTTGAGAGAGAACGAATCAGCTCAATAACCTCACAACTAACTCTCTAAGCTTTAGTGAAATTCAATACAGAATTCTTGCAGTTCTCAATGCCCAAGGGCCTCTATTTATAAGCTGAGGGTTCAAATGGGCAACTGCTGTGATAAGTACAGACGCCTTCCGGACGGTGGACTTGAGCCGTCCGGACGGACTACTGTGCGACAGAAAATTCTGAGATTTTCGCTGAAAATCCTTCCTGTTTGAGAGCCACGTTCGAACGGTGAGGCATTGTCGTTCTAACGGTCGCACGTCTTCTGCAAGTAATTTCCATATAAGGCTTCGCACGTCCAGACCAAGGGGGATGGCCGTCCGGACAGTTGATCTTCAACACGCAATTTCCATATTTGTTTAGCGCACGTCCGGACCATGATAGGCAAGCGTCCGGACGGTTGAAGTTGAATACGCAATTTCCATATCTGTTGAATGCTCGTCCGGACCATGCTGACTGACGTCCGGACGGTTGTATTTGAATTGCGATTCTTGCCTTATGAATGAGCGCGTCTGAACGGGAATCCACGTCGTCCGGACGGTTACATCAATCTTCCCTTATTTAAACTTGGAAAGAAAATCTGAAGCTAATCGATCACTGGACGTCGTCCGGACGGCCTGCTGAGACGTCCGGACGGATGGAAGCTGGAACAGAAGCTTCTCGATGCAGATGAGTGTCCGGACGGAAATCCACGTCATCCGGACAGATGATGCTTTGGTCTGTCGGGCGTCCGGACGGTATGGTACGTCGTCCGGACGGCTGGAACTGTGGACAGATGAGCGTCCATACGGGATGACACGTCGTCCGGATGGCTCGCAGGGAACTGAAATCTCTGACTTGTACAATCCTCTGAAACACTTCTGAATAGTGGAAATCCCTGTTAAAAGGCATCTTTACATACAAGTGATTTTGTCCAATCAGAATGAGGCAAATTATAATCTAACACAAATAAACATAATAATTTACCAAATATAAATAATGAGCTTTATGTTTCAAAACAACTGAATAGAATAATAACAATATCGCCTAAAATACTTAAAATTATTTGAGCAGTGTAATGGCGCTTTTGTAAAATAATATATTTTCACTCAGGCATCATAACGGCGTATTTTTGTATTTCAATCCTCCGCTTGAAATATCCTGTTTAAAACACATCTTCAAAACGTTCGATTACTTAACAAATAACTCATAAAATCACAATATTAAAACAAAACTTTAATTAAAAACTAAATTTTCTTTTCTTTTTCTTTTTCTCTTATTTTTCTCTTCTTATTTTTCTTCTTCTTCCTTCACAGTAGAGCCGAGAGAGAGATAGAGAAATAGAAATGGAGAAGAAGGGAGAGAAAGAGCTTAGGAGAAAGAGAGACTTATCCACGGGAGAGAGAGAGCTTCGGATTTCTTCTACCTCTACTGCTGGACCCAAAATTGAAGGGGAGAGAGAGAGAGAGAGAGAGAGAGAGAGAGACAAAATTTGAGAGAGATTGGGAGAGAAATTGAGAGAGTTTTGGGAGAGAATTGAGAGAAATGAGATGTGATGAAAGGAAAGGATTGGGTTCCTTATATAGTGGAATGGGCGGCCAAGATTGCTCCAAAACTATCATATCCAATGGCTGGGAAGAAGATTTGGGGAGATTTGGTATTAAAAATCAGATTTTTGGAGATTCGGTGCATGAATCTGTTTCTGTAGAAAGTCGATCGATTGACCTTTTTTGGTGGATAGATCGACACACTGTTCACCCTCAATCGATCAACTGTTTATGTCGATCGATCGACATGGATAGTAAGTGGATCGATCGACAGTTTTGGTGGATCAATCGACATACTGTTTATCCAAAAAAAAATTTATTTAAATCTCTTTAATAAATTCGACCCATTATTATATTTATAGTAAATATTTAATCTTATAAACATTTATACTTAAAATTGATGCATAAAAAGATTGATGAATATTTATCTAATAAACATTCATATTTATTCTATTTATATTATTAGGTCTTAAAGCATATTTTAAGATATTTTATTTAATATATTAAAATATGGGTTATTACAGCAACTCACTCTATTGTATAACCCATTTCGGTAGCTCTCTCACTCTCACGGGCTCAGCATGTACGTGACAAGAGCAACAAAGGAAGAAGAAAATGAAGAAATGGAGGTTCGGGTGCTGCTGTGGGCTGGAACCGAGAGGAAGAAGGAAGAAGGAAGAAGAAGAGAAAGGGGAGGTGTGATGGTGCGTGAGGCCGAGAGGGAAGAAGGAGAGAGATGATGTTGTCGGGTGGAAGAAGAAAAGAGAAGAGGAAGAAAGATAAGGTGTCGAGCAAAGGGGAGAGAAGAGACGAGAAGAAAATAAAAGAAAAGAAAGAAAGAGGGAGATAGTGGGACACGTGGCAGTGTCTGTGTGGTTGTGAGAAGATAATGCTATCTTCTCTCAGCCAACCGGATGCTGACACGTGGCAAGGGGATTTCCTTTTATTTTAAAACTTCAACTTTCATTAATTACATCAAGACCTTTATTTCTAATAACTCTATCATTTAACCATTTACATTAACCCCCACATATTTTAATTACATTCAATCCATTCAATTAATTATTTATTCTATTATAACCCATTATTATTATTACTATAGTTCTATTATTTTAACATAGACTTATTTTGTTTCTTAACATAAATATTACTACCTAGAATATAATTATTTGTCCCATCTATTTAATAAATATAATTTAAACTCCATATTTAATTTCTTGGTCTTTACAATATATGTGTATGTATGTATGTTTTTGAGTTCTTGCCTTTGTTTGTTAACAGAAGAATCTCGGGCCCAAAACCAGTAGCCAAATCAGTAAGTTCAAGCTTTGAAATATGATATGGATTATACATATAAGTTGGTTTTATGAATGATAAGAATAAGTGTATATATATATATATATATATATGGTTTTTCATATGTTTTTCAAAAGAGTGTGCGAGTGCTGGAAAGTGATTGTTGATGAAGTGTTTGAGTGAAAACAAAAGTGTGTGAATACTGGAAAATGAGTGACAGTGAGTGGCTTGAATGTTTAAGAAAAGATAAGAGAGAAGAGAGGAAGGAAACGTGGGTGTGTGTGCTGTGTAGGTTCAGCTAGAGAAGAGTAAATATGTGTGTAAAGTGTTTGAGTGTTGGCTAAGAGAAAAGGGAGAGATTAAATAAAAAATATGAGAATGGGTGGGTGCTGGACATGCAAAGGCAGCATGTGTATGTGAGGTGTTTTCAGTGAAAATGGATGAGAGTGATGGGTAATTTTTGGATGAAAAAGAAAGGTGTGTTGTGTGTATATTGGGTGGGGACAGTAGGTGAGTTTGAGAGAGAGAAAGACGTTTATGTGTGTTGGGGACTTTTGTAAAAACATGTGTGTGTTGGGGATATTTCTAAAAAGGGAATGGATATGTGTATATATACATGTATATATATTTGTATATAAATGTGTTTTATAAACTATTATGTATGTATATATGTATATAGTGATGTTTTAAAAAGAAAAGAAAAGGGAATATTTTGTAGCACCATTACACTTCACAAATGTTTTAAAAATAATATTTGGCATTTAATATATTATTGTCTTTATTCTGTCTAATTTAAAAGGATAGAATAATAATATTTTATACCACAGTTTGTATTTGGGTAAAAGAATATTTTATAAATATAAGATGAGGTTATATTTGTAGCCGTTGTAATAAGACAATAAATAAGTAGGTTCATTTAGTAATAGTTACTAATTTATTAATGTATAAATGTAATTATGCAGTTACTTGAAAAATTCTACGAACAAGAACTGTAAGTATCTTTATACTTACGGAGGATGATGCTGGTGGACTTTTCCTTAATATTATGTTTACTGTTTTGTTTATTTGGTTGTGCATGTGAATTTACATGTTTTCTATTTTAATTAAACTGTTTATTAACAAAGCTGGTAGGCAGAGGTGGTATTGGCCAGTGGGACCTTTGGATTCCATGTTAACTTAATAAATAACTGACTCTGTGACCTTTGGCTTCTAGTAACAAACCAATAAGTTTTAAGTAAGGGGACCTTTGCCTCCCAAGACAACACGTTAATCCGGACCGTTGGATTCATTACGAAAGGAGTGCAAAAGAAGAATAATTAACACATTGTATATAAAAATGCCATATCACTGCTTTAGGGTTATATTGATATTCAATCTATGTCTGTGATTCATGACCTTAGACTATATATTGCATATACACGTGACCATGAGGCTATATTTCATTATGTTGCATTTCATAAATAAATCAGCATTCATCATATTATTGAAAACAGTTGACTCACTTAGGTATTTTCTTTTGTACTATTCTTTTCTTGATATTAAACATTAATACAGGTTATGAGGATGGGGAGTATCAGGATTTCCTAGATGGTTAGACAGATCCTTATAGTAGTTTTTGAGGCTGACTTGCGTCCAATTTTGTGGACCACTATGTAGTAGTCCATTAGGTTATTATTCGGATATATTATATTTATATTTCAATTGTATTGTAATAATAATACTTTTGCTGACATGATTGTATATTATTCGTGCCCTGCGTGGCACAAGTATTATCGTATGTGTAATTATCTAATTACACTTACTTATCTATTATGAGGTATTTTTATTAGAAGTTCTGATGTGTTGACTATGTTAAGTTTATTAGATAATTAAATATATTCCGATGCCATTTTGTAACTCTGATGATGTCATAACGACACATGCAAAAATTAAAATTTTTCACTTACACCTTTTTGTAAAAGGTGGGTCATTACAAAGTATGAGTTCACCAGTCTCAGTGGTATAAGACTCACTAAGTTTACTCATAAAATGGCATTTTACTTAGCCTCTTGTTTACAATAACAATTATTGTTTTGGTTATGAAAACCTGTCTCTTGAAATCACATCATTGTAGATAGAGTAAACGTAGACATAACATAACAATATTGTTCTTATTCTACATGCTCACATACAAATTCATACTATATTTCAATCAACTATTCATAACTATATCTCAATTATTAATTCTTAGCTATATCTCAATCAACCATTCATAACAATATCTCAATCATCATCTCATATCAGCATATCATAAACAACGCTAAGCATGCTCAATTACCAACCCAATCCAATACAAAGCAATGCAGTGCCAAAGGGGATACAAGCCCATTGATCTACCCAAAGTTGCGCCATAGGGGATACAAGCTCATTGGTCTTTAAAGCTATGCCATAGGGGATACAAGCTCATTGGTCTTTAATCCTATGTCATAGGAGATACAAGTCCATTGGTCTTTAAAGCTATGCCATAGCGGATGCAAGCCCATTGGTATTTAACCTAGCCATAGGGGATACAAACTCATTAGTCTTTAATCCCATGCCATAGGGGATGCAAGCCCATTGGTCTTTAATCTTATGCCATAGGGGATACAAGCTCATTGGTCTTTCACAATCTATGCTAAAGGAGATACCGGCCTTACATTCTTTCTAACCCAATGCTTTATGCTCAAAACCATATAACTTTGCTTTTCAAGAACTACGCCTTTAACACATGCTTTCATTATAAAACAGTAACCAATCAACATGTTATTTTAGTAAATCATAATTTGTATAATTTAAATCCCAACAACAGTAGGCTGTCAAACATTTCCATTCACAATTCAAATCACACTTTTCAATCATACTTCAACTCTCATAAATAATTGTTAGTATGTAATTGGCTACACTCTGTTGGAAAAAATCATTTTTATATAAATGATGCTTGTATACAGGGATTCAGCTATTCAGAGTTTTTCTAGAAGATTCTGCACAGTCTACAAGTCAGTGAAATCGGATCCCTTGAAGCCGTCCGGATGACGTGACATACCGTCCAAACGCTTAACTGTCCAAACATCATCTGTCCGGATGACGAGAACTTCCCATCCAGACATTCCTCTGTGTCGAGAAGCTTTGAACTGTTCTAGCTTGCAGCACGTCCGAACGCCACTCAATGTTCGATTAGCTATGAGATTCCTTTCCAAAACACAGATATGGGAAGACAGCTACAATCGTCCTGACGATGTGGATTCCCGTCCGAACGCGCTCATCCATAAGGCAAGTCATTCATTTAAAATCAAGACATCCAGATGCCAGTCTTCATGGTCCGAACGCGCGAGCTACATATATGGAAATTACGTGCATCAGATCAACCGTCCGAACGACATGTTCTATGGTCCGGACGCACAAAGCCTTGATATGGAAATTGCGTACAACTAAAGTGCAACTGTGCGGACGACAGGGCAACACCGTCCGAACGTGGCTTAATTAAGGAAAGAATGTCTGTGAAATTTAGAATGCCGATCTCACAGTTGTCCGTCCAGACGCCTTATGTCTACAGTTCGGACAGCTCCTCGGTATTTCAAGCTAGACACTCATTTGAACCTGCAGCCTATAAATAGAGGTCCCTATGCTTGAGAACAGCAAGAATTCGGTAGTGAATTCAGTAGTGCTTAGAGAGTTATATTTTAGAGTTACTGCGCTGATCTGCTCACTCTCAAGCCGTTGCCAAGTGCTATTGTTGTACTTAAACTGAAGTCTATCTTAGGGGTTGGCCCTAAGGTAAAGGATTCTGAAAAATGAAATTTGACTTCTAAAATTAAATAGCAAGTGTGTGCACAAAGTGTCAACAAAAATAACTATGCGAAAAATAAATGACACAAAGATTTTTGTTAACGAAGTGGAAACTCGATTAAGAGAAAAACCACTCTGAGGCAGCCAAACCCAGGATATCCACTATCAGAAGACAAAGCTAGATACAAGATAGTAACACTCACATATAACCGATACAGTAGTCGTACCTTGCTCTCTAACGTGTAACCCAACACTAACGCTTCCCAACCAGGTCTCCCACCTGAAGGGGTCTTTAATGGAATTTACCTTAAGGCTAACCCCTAAGATAGACTTCAGTTGTAGCGTAGCAACATCACACTTGCAATGGCTTCAGAGGAAACTAAATTAGCTCAACAATCTTCAAAATAACTTCTCTGAGCACTTGTGGAATTCAATACCGAATTCTTGCAGTTCTCAATGCCTAGGGGCCTCTATTTATAGGCTGAGGTGCAGAATGGGCGACTGCTGTAATATGTACGGACGCCGTCCTGACGATGTACCTGGGCCATCCGGACGGACAACAGTGCGACAGAATTTTCTGAGATTTTCGCTGAAAATCTTTCCTGTTTAAGAGCCGAGTCCGGACGGTAAGATACAGTCGTCCGGACGGTCGCACGTCCACTACAAGTAACTTCCATATAAGGCTTCGTACATCCGGACCATGGGGTATGAGCATCCGGACGGCTGAACTTCAACACGCAATTTCCATATCTGCTATGCGCGCGTCCAGACTATTGAAGTCGAATCGGCAATTTCCTTAGCTGATGAACGGGCGTCCGGACCAAGGCTGACTATCATCCGGACGGTGATATTTGAATTGCGATTCTTGCCTTATGTATGAGCGCGTTCGGACGGAAAATGCACGTCGTCCGGACGGATGATGCTTGGTCTGTCTGGCGTCCGGACAGTAAGGCACATCGTCTGGACGGATGGAACAGTGGACAGATGGGCATCCGGACGGGATGACACGTCGTCCAGACGGCTGACAGGGACTCTGAAATCTTCAGTCTTGAAAGTAGTGCAAAACCATCTGAAACACTTCTGAATAGTGGAATCCCTGTTTAAAAAACATCTTTACAAACAAGTGATTTTGTCCAAACACAGAATGAGGCCAATCACAAACTAATAGATTCCATTGAAGACTCTTTCAAGTAGGAGACCTAGTTGGGAGGCATTCATGTTGGGTTACACGTTAGAGTTCAAGGTACAACCACTGCATAAGGGTATGTGAGTGCTACTACTTTGTAACTAGCTTTGTCTTCTGAATAGTGGATATCCTAGGTTTGGCTGCCCCGGAGTGATTTTTCTCTTAATTGAGTTTCCACTTCGTCAACAAAATATCTGTCTCTTTATTTTTCGCATTGTGATATTTTGTTGCACACTATTGCACACACTTGATAAATTAGAAGTCATTCATTTTTCAATAACATTGATATATCTTAACATAATTGAAACTACTTAAATCATCCAAAACATATAGTCAACATATTGTTTTATTTTTATAAAATGCATAAATTTAGTATCATTTTCTCAGTGAGTGGAATACTCACCTTGGCTGGGCGGATAACAAACTCAACTAAGCTTCTTAGACAATTTATCGCAATGTGCCATTGTAAAATAACACATTGCAATTACTAAACATTTTTCTAAAACTAAACTAATATTTTAGCTCTTAAATTACCAAAGAGCTAACCAATTGGAAAACCCATAGAATTTTCTAGGATTTCAAACATATAACCATAAACCTTATTTACTTAATTTAACGACAATACTATTAACCCAAAACACTTATTTAGGGTTAAACATTAAAATCACATCCTAAATAATTACCCATAACATTGAACACTAACCCATAAATTATTTTCATTTACCTAATCACATAAAACACTAACATATTTAAAATAACATTAACCCATAAGAAAATCTTAGGGTTAATTTCACAAAATACCATTTAAATTAAATACCCATAATCTAGGGTTTAAAGGAACTTACCCCAAAATTTACCCAAACAATACCTGGAGTTTGGAAAATTTTTGCAAGCTCCAAATAGCACAGAACATAAAGAATAATCAAGATTAAACTCACATTTTACAAGATTTCACCAAAAATCTCTAAAACACGAGTTTAACGATTTACCTCAAAACGATCGGTCAAAACGTAGATCCTCATGCGTAGATCACATTTATGAAGTTAGATTTGAGGTATAGGGCTTAAGATTTCGTAGATATAGGGTTTTCTCTAAAAACCCTAAGAGAAAATGAGAAAAATGCCTTAAACTTTTAACTGGAGTGCCGTCCGTTATTTCTTTCTTCCTTTCTTGAAATGTCATTTGTGTCCCTTTTTTTTGAAAGGCCGATTGTGCCTTTGTTTCTTAATGGCTGTCAGGCCCTTTCATTTTAAATGGCCGCATGTTTTAAAATCAAAGGTCATCCGGCCCTTCTTTTATTTTTTTGACCGTGTCTGTGTCTTTTAAATGTCCATTTGGCCTTTTAGTTTTAATGGCTGTGTCTCTCTCTTTTAAATGGTCATGTCCTTTTTTCGTTGTTTTCATCTGATTTTTACTTTATTAAATTTTTCTTTTCTTATTTTAATTTTATTTCATTTTCTATTTCCATTTTATCTCCTATTTCTTTTCTATTATTTCTATTTCCTATTTTCTTTTTCTTTTCTACTTCTTTTCTTTTATATTTTCTTTGGACCTAAAAGTATCACTTATATTTTCTTTTTATGGTTACCATTTACAACTCCATAGGATAAAAATAAAACACTTTGTTTTATTTTACCGTACTAAATAGTCTTATTTTTATTTACTCCTAATAAATCCATTAAATATTTTCTTGGACATTACATGAGGAGTTCATTGGAGATTATTAGTATAAAATCCGTCAAAGCTAGAATTGGATTAATTTTAGAAGCTTCTGATTTACCATTTTGGATTAATTTACTCCTATTCCAACCTTGAAGAATTTTATGACAAGTTTTGGCTAACAAGATAAATATTAAGCATTAGTATGGAATTTACAATGGCTAATGACTTATATGATGATTATGAACCTTAGCCAAATGAATTGAGGACCTTGATATTATTTTAGATGATCTGTTATGGACATAGATAAATTTTAATTGAGGATTTACAAATTGATTTACATTGGCTAAGCTTGAGGAATGAAAAAGGATTAAATATTGATTCTATGATATCAGTCCAAGATTAAAACTTTGATGATAGGTTTATATTTTGAGATGATTTTAAATCATTGGATTAAAAAGATATGATTTTAGATATTGAAAGAATTATGATGTCATTATAGAGATATGATTTGAATATTTATTGTTGAAGAACAATATGTTGTGATTAAATCCATTTTGAGGTATATTTGGATTGAAATCTTATTTATGGGATACTGCTGTTAAATTCATTTGATTATAATCATATTGGCATGGTTATGACAAATGTGGAGACTAGGTTATGATTCATTACTAATATCGACGCCTAGTTGATTTTTAGGGAAGTAAGAAATGCTACATGGTAGATAAAAAGAATGTTGTTCTTAAATCAAGTAACAAGAACAAGGTAACTAATTTATGGTATTTAATGTTTATACCTTGATAATCCTAAAGATTGTTGCATTGCTGATTTACTGAATTCGGTACTAGGTATATATCTGAGTATCAGTTGAATTGTGTTTGAGGTTGAACCATACAATGGAACATATCTATAATGTATGAATTATAGACCTTGATCTATAGAATGATTGAAGATAAGTTTGAGAAACATTATTTTCTTACACCCTTTTTGAGGATAAAGAAAACAAGAATTATTTATAAGACTTGATTTTAAGCCTTACATCTCAAATTGATGATAGCATGAATTTAAATGATAGTCATGATTGAATAGACCAAAGTACCTACAGATCTAAGATCGAGGTAAAAATTCTGAGATGTATGATGTTAATTTGATTGAGTGCACAAGACAAACAACTACTTGGTGTGTTCATTGGAGAATCCCATAAATTAAAATGTATTTGAGGTAAATGTCTCAATCTTTCACTAAGCTGCATTTGAGGATGATTGAGGTAGGCACAATCTTAATTTATATTTCTTGCTTAGTGTGAATTACTGTGAATGATATGATTTATGTTTTCGAGGTCTGAAGAATTAAGGACTATTACTTGAAGAATAGCATTGGTAGACCCAAATTAATGTTTAAAGATTTTCTAATGGAAAGAAACTTTGACCCTATGGATAACTAAGGACGAACATTTTAATTAAGACGTTAGACCTTGAACTAGTTTCTTCCCTGGAATTGGGAGGTAGAATTTCAATAACATAAGATGAAATTTTAACAATAGAAGATAAGAAGAAATTCTAGTATATTACTTAAGGTATTTGAAAATATAATGATCTGATCAGACATTGCTGACAACGGACAAAGCAAGTAGACAAAGTCTATGATAAGAGCAGACCTTTACATTGAAGTAGAGAAATGGAAATGATGTGGATGGTGAAAGTTAAATGTTCACCATATAGTTTAAAGTTGAATTACTTGATGAGGTACAGAAAAGGAATGTGCATTATTTTCTTACATCATTTTTCCTTATGTAGAATATTTCTAAGATTAGAAGTGATGTACCACCCATGTTTAGCAACTTAATACTATGTTTAAAATCTGAATTGCTCAATTTAGATTTAGAAATCTAAATCCTCCTTTAATGTAAACTTTATGTGTTGTATAGTTTACGAATTTCAATGACAAAATTCTGTTAAGGGGGGAGGGATGTAGTGCCCCACATTTTAAACTCAAGATCATACCGTCTTAAATTAGAATTTAAGACTAAATAAAATGACTCTGATATTTATGAATACTTATGAATATAAATATTCACTAGTTTCATAAACTCTAGTTTAATAAAATGATTACTAAACACTGAATAATTAATAAAAATGACTCTAATTATATCACAGAATAATTAAATAGATAGACTAGAATATTCAGTAGTTAAATTTGAGTAATATTATTAGTATAATAATATTACTAATTCAATTGATGTTATTATAATATTTATTATTGTGCATAAATATTATTGAGCATAATATTATTCGGTATAATAATATTATCAGTGTAACAATATTAATTATGAAAGAAACTAGACTCAAAATAGGTTTAAAAGTATACCCTAATGAGATATTAAATGGTAAGAACCTAATATAAAATACCTACAGAGATATTTTATCTGTAGATTAACTGAATCTATAACTTAACACGTAAACTCAACGCATGGTGAGAAATATCTGTCTAAACTTAGCGTGTAAGTTTAGGAGATATCTGCTCCTCTCCCCTGTCTATATAACAAGCATCCCCCTTCAGTGTAAACTCGCACCTCTCAGTTAAAATTATTGAGCTTTTCTTTCTTCTTCATTTCTCTCTTCTTTCTTCTCCTTTTTAGTTCTGTTCTTCCTTTTCTATCTCTCATCCGAGAGATTACAAAGAGTCATCGGTGCCTTCTTCCTTTCTCCCAAGATTTCTTCTCTTCTTTCCTTTTTCTTTTTTCATCTTCCTGGTACTTCCTTTTCTCTTCCACCAGAGAGAGGACCAAATCAAAGAGTGAAAAAGGGAGATCAAGAGGAGAGGGAGAGAACTGGGAGGAAAAATCTGAGGAAGACTCGAGAGATCCATGTAACCCGAGTGAGAAGGAAACCCGATTCCCTAAAGGTTCGAATTCCCGTCAATGTCCAGTGGGTCTGAGTAGAGAAGACCGAACCCGTGAGGAAGAGAGGCTGGCCAGAGAGCTGCGTTCGACAAATCGCCAGTGGGTCAACGGTGGAGCATGGGACACAATTTTTGGCAAATCAGAACTGGTTTTCCAACAATTTTCAATAAGATTTCCGGTTGGGTGATTTTGATGATTTTGGTAATTTCTGAGGGGTTCTCTATAGGTAATTTCAATAAATCGATTTGATTTATACTTATTAATTTCAATAAATCGATTTGATTGGCTAATTTGGGTTGAGATTTTGCTTGTGTTCCCTGTTATTGGCCGAATCAGTGTGTGTGTGTGTGTGTGTGTGTGTGTGTGTGTAGTGTTTTGACCAGATGGAGGTGTGTGAAGTGTTTTGGGTTTGCTAATGATTTCCAGGTGAAATAGGTTTTGGAAACTCCTGTAATCCTCTGATTTATTTAGTATGGTATTTATGATGGTTTTCTTGGAGCTTTTTAGATATTGATTTATGGGTTTTTAATCGGTGGTGGATGATTTTGAAATGGGATTTCTGTGGGTGTGTGTTAATTGTGTGGTGTTTGATCGTATCCCCTGTTTCGGTTATATATAGTATTTTAGCCGGATGTATGTCGTTTACCCAGTTGTGTATGTGAATCCCTATTCCGGTTATGTAATGTTTCGGCCAGTTGAGTGTGTGTGTAGATGTTTCAGTCTAAGCCAGGTTTCGGATTGTGGATTTAGGTCCTTGTTGATCGATTGTGTTGATTGAAAGTTGGTTGATTTGAGTTTAGGATTTTGAAGCTGGCTGTGGGATGTTTCGGCCGTATATGGATTATCGAATGTGTACCTGATCAGTGCTGAATGTTACACATTCAAGCCCCTTAATTTACATATGTTAAACTCTTAGTTTTGTTATAGTTTGATGTTTTGTGTTGTTTTTGTGTTTTATTGTATTTTACAGGTTTTGGAAGAAAATTCATCACATATCAAGATTATAACAAATTTGACAAACTCACTTTTGGAAAGATTGAACTCCAAATCAATTTTGAATTTAAGGAAAGAGAAGTCGGCAAAAATTCTTTATTTTTGGAAAGAATCCAGAATGAGTATGTCTCAGTAATTTAATCATAATTTTCAGCTCAAATATTAAATTACGACAAAATTAGTGGCATTAGAAAGCTAAGACAAAATGCAACAAATATGTTAGAAATAGGTTTTTCCTAATTCGAATGTTTATCATGCCAAAATCACCCCAAAATAAAATACCGCAAATCTATACGAATTTTGGAATCCTTTTCCTACTTGGATGAAAATTTTAGAAAATGAAAAGACTTATACTTATTCTATTTTGACTAGAATACCTATTTATAATTGTTCTAGGATTTATAGAGCTTCTAGAGTTTCTCTAATCCCTATAAATAGGCCTTTAACCTTTGAATAAAAATACACACAAGCTTTGAGGAAGAATCAAAGGCTGCATCAAGAAAGAGGTTCTTTCTAGTTTTTATTTTGTCTTCCTTTTTTTATTTTCTGTATGTATATAATTTTAATTTATATTAGTTGTAACTAATACTTTAGTTAGGGCTCGATTGAAGCCCTAATTATGTTTCGTTAAGGTTTTCAATTGGCGCCTTTACTACAATTCATATATTGATGATTAACTTGATTATTTCCTATTTTTTTGAATTCCTCTCATGTTTATGCTTGATCATCATATGCATGTGGTATGGATTTGTTATTTATGTCAATTTGGATGACCGAGTCTTAGGCATAATAAAGTAACAAAAGAACCCCATCACAGGTCCTTAGATTAATCAACATAAAGACAACTGGAATAGATACCATGTTCCAATCTGAGTGTGTTTACCGATTTCCATAGATTTATACTTTCTTGAAAATACCATTCTAAATCCTTTAAGGAAGAAAAGAGTTAGAGTAGATACCATGCCTAACTCGTTGCTCAGGAAAATCAATAGCTTTAGGAGAAGATACCATTCCCTTGTGGCTGGTAAGCATTAAGTATCAAGTTATGATTGTATTATTGGCATTGTGAATCTTAATTGAGTATGATTAACAATGGATATCGAAGTCCTGCCTTATCTCCTATTATATTTCTTCAATATTTTTATCTCTTTTCTTATTAGATCTGATTAATATTTTTATTGATTTTCACTCATCTTAATTATTTAGGAAATCTTTTAAGCATAATTTACCAATCCTCGTGGGAATGATCTCGTATTTGCTTACTCTATCGTTTTGATCTTGTGCACTTGCGAGTAAAACGTACAAGTATTTGCCTATTTATTTAGGTAGATATTTGCACAATAGTACCCAGTTGTGTGTATGTGTCACGACTGAACCATGCGTATGGTTTAGTGTGTGTTCAGTTATTTTTATTTTTAGGGGTTTGATTGTTAATGATTTTTGGGTAAAAACCCATGTAGTTGAGTCAGCAGTGTTCTTTGTTTGTGAATTTTCCTGTTTTGGGTTATGGTGTTGAATTTGAGTACTTATTATTTTAGTTTGAGCGATTTTATGCTTATAAATACTATCAGAGTCTTGGTTTGATGATTTTGGAGTTAATAATTGAATGGATAAAAAGAAGTGTTTTCCTGGCTATTTGAGTTATTTTAATATTAAATGTTTTGGGATTTTATTACTCGGGTAAAAATGGTTTAGTTACATATTAAGGGATCTTTATTAATATTTTTAAAATAACCTTTTTTGAGAGAAAATGTTGAATATTGTTGATTGAGTTTTAATGTTTATGGGTTGGATTCCATTAATCAAATATCAAGTTCCTTAAAACTCATAAATGATTTTCTAAGTATAAAAAAAAAAAGATAATTGTCTCTATGTGAATATGATTAGAATTTATGAACTGAAGATATTGACATTCTATGCACGTATATATATGTTTTTATTACAAATAATGAGCTATGAGAACTGCACCAAAGTACTATGAGTATTCCTTACTCACTGAGAGTGATACTAGTTGGTTTTTAATAGAATCATGGTTATGGATTTATTTATGAGAACTTCTACGCATCCTCCCCTCATCCTCCCCTTATCACCCTTTTATAATAAAAAAATTGATTTTTATTAAAAAGTTGTCTCTGATGTCACATCAGAGACAACTTTTTTAATAAAAATCAATTCTTTTAAGGAAAAGAGGGTGATAAGGGGAGGATGAGGGGAGGATCTTTAGCATTTCCCTTTATTTATTTGTTTGTGCATGTGAATTTATATATATTTCATTTTATTTTTAATTAATGAAGCTATGCAACAAAGCTGGCAAAACTACCAGTGGGTATAGAGTCCCGTGAAAGATTAATATTGAAAAATTGGAGGTGTCCGGGGTGAACAAATAAGTTATTAGTATGAAGAGCTGGTGCACTAGAAACCCGTTAAAATACATGAGACTGCAACGAGATGAGCAAAAGCAAGATAATCTTTTAAGACTTGCATTAAGACTATCACTGTATCATTACTTTATAGATATATTTATATTCAACTCATGACCACAGACCATGAATTGCACATACATATAGATATAGAGTTATATTACATTGTGCAAAATATTTTCTAAACAAAATTATAAGCATCTTATAATTGAAGACGGTTGACTCACAGAAATAAAGTATAGGATTGTGGAAGTATCCGCAATCACATACTCATTGATGCAAGCTCTAAAGAGGAAAGAATGGACTATGCTAGCATTAAAGATTTAGAGTTAATGTAGTTGTTATTATTTCCTTATAATTGTTAATGTTTTGTATTCTTTTGGAATGTAACATGATTAAAAATGTTTGTATGTAGTATATTTTCAATGTATGCTTATGTGTTTCTGACGACACATGCTTTTATGTAATTAATGTAAAGAGAAAGTATGACTCATAATAAATGTCTAGAGGTATTTTAGTCAGCTCAACATGTTATGGTATAAATTCTTAAGTCTTTAAGTATAAAAATATATTCTGCTGTCAAATCTTAACTCTGATAATGTAGTAATGTCCCGTAAAAATTCGAAAATTTCACTTATGCCTTTTTGTAAAAGGCGGGATGTTACATGTCCAGACACAGGTATAGCCTGTTTGGACACAACCCACAGAGAGTGAAATTTCACTCTCGAGAACTTGCATCCTGTCTCGCGTCCTATGCCTGTCCGGACATGACTCCTAGAAACTTGATTATATTTTTTTCTTGGTATTTTCTTGACATTTTACTAACTCTAATTATTCATTTAATCAAATTTATATTTTAAATATCCAATTAATGTCTTGGACATTACATCAAGAACACTAAATACCTAAAGAGATTGAGATATTAAGCTCAAACATCTAAGGATTTACTCAAAATCTAGCAAAGTTAGAATTTTCGAAATTACCTCAAAATGATTGGTGAAAACGTGGATTCTACCTTGAGGATCACGTTTTCGAAGTCAGATTTGTGTTTAAAGGCTTCAATGAGAGAGAGAGAGAGAGAGAGAGAGAAAGCGGGTGAAAAGGGCTGAAAAACTTGCTCAGCCATTAACAATAAAGGCCTGTACGGACATGCGTGTGAGGAATAGCAGCTACGGACTTTCTGTAAGGCCCGTCAGGACACTCGTGAAGGTAGGGACTCACTGGGAGTCCCGTCCGCTGGCCCGTCCAGACACAGCAGCGAACACAAGATTCCTGCCAAGCCCATTCAGACTCTAAAAAGGAAAAACAAGAAGGCAAAGGGGGTCGAATTTAACCCTCAAATTTCAAGTTACAGATTTATAGGTACAAAGGAGCTATCTTAGAGATAGGGAGACAACCCTACAGATAAAACAAGACTGGGAGAAAGCCCTCGGTTTTAAGGTTTAACCCTTGTTTTTCTGGTTTAAACATCAATTTTCAGGTCTAACCCGTATGAGGGGTACATATTATGTTGTGCGTTAACAAATTTGATTGCAGAAATCACAAAGGCATTACACAATGTCAGAAGATATTACAGGAAAAAGCTCTTTCATTCATTGCTGGGAGAATATTACAAAGTTCACTAAGGAGCACTACCCTCGGCAACTTCAGACCCAAGACATTCAAAGGTAGGAAGCTAAAGATTGTTCAAGCCAAGGCTTGGTTTTTCTTAAACATAAAATTCTCATTATCCGAGCATGGCTTGGATAAGAAAATTAGGGGGTAACTGTTTGGAATAATTCTACTCTAAGTTGAATTGGGTAGTAGTCTCAATCTGGGTCCAATAAGGACTTCTTTAAGAATCTGGTCAATAATCCAACTCTCAATTGAATGGGGATAGGACTCTTAGAACAAATGAAACTCCAGGCACTCCTAGTTTAAGTGGGAGTAGTAAACCTAATTTAGGTTCCACTCCACCTTTTTACCTATAAAAAGGCTCATACCAATAAACGATAGGCTGAATAAAATAAAATAAAATCTATTATAGCAGTGAGCACATGTTTTGGTAGCCGTGAAGGTAGCAGCCGGACCTAGTCATTCAGCCTAAGGAAAAACAAGAAGGCATGGGGGGCAGATTTAATCCTCGGTTTTCAGGTTACAGATTAATAGGTACAAGGGTGCTATCTTGGAGACAAGAAGACAACCCTGTAGAGAAAACAAGACCGTGACCTCATTTTTCAAGTCTAACCCAGGCTATGGGGGTTGCATATTATGTTGTACGTTAACAAGTTTGATTGCAGAAATCACAAAGGTATCACACAATTTCAAAAGATATTACAAGAAAAAGCTCTTTCATTCATTACCGAGAGAAGATTAGTTCACTAAGGAGCACCACCCTTGGCAACTTCAAACCGAGACATTCGAAGGTTCCTAGCTAAAGATTGTTCAAGACTCAGAACAAGCCAAGGCTCGGATTTTTCATGACATAAAATCTACCTGAGCATACCTCGGATAAGGGAATTGGGGGGTAACTGTTTAGAAACTCCAAGTCGAATTGGGTAGTAGTCCCAATCAGTGTCCAATAAGAACTACTTGAAGAATCTAGTCAACAATCCAACTCCTAGTTGAATAGGGATAGGACTCGCAAACCAAATCAAACTCCAGGCACTCCTAGTTTAAGTGGGAGTAGCAGGTTTAACTCTATCTCTTTGCCTATAAATAGGCCCATACCCCAGGTATAAACGACAAACTGAATATTTTATGCATAAAGCATACTTTTCTCTCAGAAACTGACTTAGGCATCAGAGCAAGACCCCCCAAAAGGGTTTCTTGATTTTAGTTATTTTTTAGTATTCTTTGGGAGCGTGAAGAACATTAAAGAACCTGTCGTTCACACCATACCAGAAATTGTTCTAACAATAGGCCATGCCTATGAACGATGAATTGTTCTACATCCTAGTTTTGTTTAATTTAAGTAGACCATTCATGTCTTGCCGAAAGATGAGTCATATGTATCCATTGATTGCGTGTATGCTAATTAAGCGATTTTATAGTTCATACCTAGGGAAGACGAATCGTACCGCATCTTAGTAGTTAGGTGGACGATACGTGCCTACCGAAGATAGGTCTTATTTCTTATTAAAAGTGTTTTCTTGACGACATTATTGGATGCTTGACAAATACATACAAGTCATATCATTTATGTAAGTGAAATTCCCATGTTAACTACGGTTTACCATCATTATGAGGTTAGTAGTGAAGTCAATCCTCTATATCTTCTCCATCTTATCTTACTTTTACTTTTACGTTGTTATTTAATTTCAACTGCAATTGAAAATCAATCATCTTTTTTGAATTAAATCAGAATTAATCTTGATAACTTAACAACCAAAACCTGCAATCCTTGAGGTTCGACACCCTCACATAGACCTATCCTATAAAGATTCGTACTATTACGAGTGGTAATTTTATTATTGATATATACATACACTTAAATCCCCAGTCATAACCTTAAGTCAATAAATATAAGTTAGTAATATTATAGAAATACATAATGGGCTTTGTATCCATTTAGAGAAGTAACCAAATATTTAATGCAGTAATTCATGCAATAAAAGTATGTTTGGTCCATACATATATAAATATGGACCAAACATACTTTGTCAACTTAAATAGATAAAGCAAGGGACTTTGAATGCAAAGATGGAATCTCTTAAGTATATAGTCGATAATCAAGTCAGCACAATGTGTAAAAATATAGTAACCCTTAGGTGTCTTAGGGTAAACTAATTAATTAGAGTAAGTTCTTAAATGCGTTATCTTGCAAGAGGATAACTGTTCTTAGCTAGTTTTAAGAAAACGAGAAACGCTATGTGAGAGCACGCAGATAGTTTTATGAGATTAGAGATATGAGGTTTAGGGTTCAATAGCTTAACAAAGTCTAACAGTGCAAATTATTGCAGTCATGTAATGCAATATTGGAGGCTGGAGGCTCAAACTAGTCCTCTAATGTAGAGTACAACGTAACTGGAACGAGGATGAGTACTTGAGTCGTGAGGCCTATTCAGTCTACTAAAGGTGAGTATATTTAACTCACTAAGAAATGATACTAAGTTTTTGTGGTTTTATGTTGATACAAAATTGCTATAGTTGTTTTAATTCGAGCCGATAATATTTTGGAATGATATATGTTTGAGAATGCTTTCAATACTTTGAATTTTGTATGATTTGATGATGGTTTATGAGTTTTAAAGTATGCTTATAAAATTGAGAATTGAGATATCTCTCGTGAAGTTTTATGATGAGTTAAGAATTCATGTTATAGAGAAAATGGTATGAAAAGCATATGATGTTAAGTGTATAAGTGTGTGAAAGCATGTGTTTGATGATTATAGCACGAAAACATGAGTATGAAATAAAAACATAAACGCTGAACTTAAGACCATTTGGGTTGAAGTCCCATTGGCACTCAAGTATAAGACAGGTTGGGTTAAAGTCCCTTTAGCATCAGCAACAAAATAAGTCAACTTAAGGCTGGTTGGGTTAAAGTCCCATTGGCATTCAAGTGTAAGACTGGTTGGGTTAAAGTTCCTTCGGCATCAACAACAAAACATGGAAAATGGATGAAAGGCAAGTATGGCCATGATGATGATGTGTGACATGATTATTATGGTTTTCATGCTAGATGTATCAGCATGTATATGAGTTTGACTGGAATAGAACATATGTATGTATACCGTTATAGCTAGATTACAAAGAATGATTTATGTGGTATTTCATGCTAGATGTATCGATATGCCTATGAGTTTGAATGGAACAAAACATAGGTATATTATTACAGCTGGTTTGCATATGATGATTTGTAAGGCCTTGTGCTTAAATGTGCTTGTATGCTTGTAAGCTTGTATTTCCTAAAGGTTTGGAAAGTTTGTATACTAGTATAGATGAGTCACATGATATATATATTTAGATGGGTTTGTATGTATGTGCTACCAAGCGGGAGATTTGGACATGTATATATAAACTCACAGCTACGAAGTATGATTTCATTTGTTTATAAACGTTATATTGTAGGGTGTTGTACATGTTTACTAAACGTTATGTTGTAGTGACTTGTACATTGTGATAGTAAATTGAGAAATATTTTTATTGTATAATGATATAGAAGCTCTAGTTAGTTTGTTGGATATGTTTATTTGGTCAATACAAAGGCAAAAATTATTATAGGCCACTGCGTTAATCATTTTAAGGATGTAGAAGTAGCGTCTGTTGATAATTGTGTAAATTTTCCTTTTCACCCTTGAATTTAGGGTGGGACGTTATAGCCACTCTTTGGCTATTTGGAAAACTTTTCTTCTTGCTCCAATAGAAATCACGTGTAACCTCAAGGATTTCAAAAACTTTCAAGTCTTCTCACCAATGACTAAGAATAACCAGAGTGTGGTCTCTTATCTTGTTCTTCAAAGCTTTTAACTTATTCTTGAAAATACTCAAGAATATAAAGTTTTCAATAAGTACTAAAGAACTAGAGTGATTTGTGAGAGCTACAAGGTTAGTAGAGAAGGAGAGGAAATAGATTTTAGCAATGTCAGACTGTAGTCCCACTACATAGTGGACGACTAGTGTTGAAAAACCCTAGCCTCCACTAGTTAAAGATCCCCAGCCTAGGTGCCTCCTATAGTGTTCTTGGGCTTGGGTTTTATCCCAAGTCCAATCTCCTATACATGCACCTCATATACTATTTCTCTCTAACTCATGTTTTAATAAATAAAAACAAGCCGTCCAATAAATAAAAAGCTTGACCTGGTTAATTTACATTACCTTGATGAGGGATCCAAAAGAAAAAAGAAAAACTAGCTTTAAATAGGCTTGATTGTCACAAGTCCCTATTTTATTACAATTAATTTCACTAAACAATTGTAATTGCACTATAATTTATATTTTTTTTATTAAATCAATTAATCCCTTAGGCTTTTCTTAATATTAACATTTGATTCATCCATGAAATTTCTGTAGCAAAATTAAAGCCCATGCCACTATCACTTTAATTCTCTACCTCTTTATCCTTGAGTAACTAATTTCACTTATTATTCTCGTACTTGTAGAAACATTTTCACCATGTACATCAGTATTTTGGTATCCTTACGAAAATTGTAATATCCAAGATATTAAATAAGTGTTTAAAGTAAAAATTAGAGTAATTAAATGATTAGGGTTAATTAGATGTCAAGAAAATGCAAGAAAACACTTAAAAAGTTCAAGAAATTGAGTTTCTAGACACCGCGTCCAGAGAGGCACTGAACGGGAACCACAAAGAGCAAACATTTGCTCTTTGGGTTGGGTGTCCGGACAGCTATAACTTCCGTTCGGATGGCAGCCATATAGAAGAAGTTCTACGATTTAAACCACGCGTGTCCGGACCCTATCATATTCCATCTGGACAGCTCTGCACTTAAAACCCAAGAATGAGTCTTTTGGCTCATTTTCTTCCAGTTTTTCTCCCTATTCTCACCGTTTTCTCTTAGTTTTTCACCTAGAATTGCTAATCTACGAAGATCTAGCCTTTCAACCTCATCCGACTTCGGAAACGTGATCTATAAAGCCCGATCTACGTTTTGACTGATTATTTTGAGATAAAGCGCTAAACTTGTATTTTTGAGATTTTTGGTTAAATCTTGTAAAATATGAGTTTAATCTTGATTATTCTTTAAGTTTTGTGTTATTTAGAGCTTGCAAAAATCCCCCAAACTTCGGGTATTGTTTGGATGAATTTTTGGGTAAGTTTCTTCAAACTTTAATTTATGGATATTTAGTTTAATTGGTATTTTATGAGTTTAATCCTAAGATTTTCTTATGGGTTAATGTTATTTTGAATATGTTAGTGTTCTATGTTATGGGTTAGTTTTTATTGTGATTAGGTTAGTGAATATAATTTATGGGTTAGAGTTTATTGTTATGGATATTTGTTTAGGTTGTGATTTTTAGTGTCTAACCCTAAGCAAATGTTTTCGGTTAGTGGTATTTTGGTTGGTTAAGTATTTTTCTATTATAGGTATGTGTTTGGAACCCTAGAAATTTTATGGGTTTTCCATGGGTCTAGCTCTTGAGCGATTTAAGAACTAATTGTAAGTCTAGTTATAGAAAATGCTAAGGGTTGTGCAATGTGTAATTTTACAGTGGCACGTTGCGTAGAGTTGTCTAGGAGACCTAGTGAAGCCCAATATTCATGCAGCCAAGGTGAGTATTTACTCACTGAGAAACCAAAGTATTTTTAAGATTAATTTGTTATATGATTAATGCCCCGAGCCAACGGTATTTTTGGATGATGATATTGTGTTTGATCTTGTTTGCTATATCTCAAAGAATGATAGAAAAGAACGTAGAAATGAATAGTAGGAAATAAAAGATAAGTAGGAAAAGATAGCAAGAAAAGAGAATAGGAGAATAACTGAAATGGTTTGATGTGTTGTGCTTGATTGCAATGATAGTTGGATGAATGATAGGTAAAGTTAAGATAATGAAATTGTTAATGTATAGGTGGTTTAGAATGTGTGAATATAATGTAAGAAATATAACGAATGAACTGAGATAGAAGATGCTATCCTAGGAGAGGAAAATAAAGAATAGAATAAGAGAATATAATGCATAAATGGGAAAAGAGAAGTAGAAATGCATGAAATTGAATGATTTGCATGTGACACATCATGGACACAAGAATAGGTAGTGCAGAAGCACATAGTAGGAACACATGGCCCAAATAGTGTTGAAGCACATAGCATGGACAAGCACAGATAGTGTTGATGCACTTGCATAACGAAGCACGTACACAGAACAGTCCCTAGGGTTGATGGCTCATGGGTGGCAACAAGGGGCCGATGCCTCGAAAACAAGGGTTGATGCCACAAAGATAAAGAATGATCCTTAGGGTGGATGCCTCATGGGTGGAAACAAAAGGTAGACGCCTTAGAAACGAGGTTGATGCCATAGAACAAGGTGGATGCCTTAAAAAGCTAAAGAACAATTTCTAGGGTGGATGCTTGATGGGGGGGCTCAAGAGGGTTGATGCCTTAAAAACAATGGTTGATGCCTATAGAACAAGAACGAGAAACGAAACAAAAGCATACATAGCATTGTGATGGATGAATTGATTGTGCTAGACATATTGGTATGTGATGCGGGCCAGCTAACATGGGTATACCCAACAAGGATGATTTAACAAAGGCCCATGTTTCAGCCCAATTAAGTCTATAGGCTCAACAGAATGTAAAGGCCCAAATTGAAGAAATCCTGATGCAGTCTAGAGAATTCTAAAAACCTTTGTGGCCGTCCAATTACCCATCATTTCCAACAAATTCTAATTTGAAGTACAGAATCTTGTTTTATTCCAAATGGAGTTGTGTGCCAAAAGGTATAAATGTTTGAAGTTTAGTGGTCAGACTTCTAGGGAATATGCATTAAGGTGGTTGTTTGTCCCCTTATCTTCTGCCCCTAATTGATGATTGTTTTCTGTCATTATTACTTGTTTAACTCCATTAAATACTTATCATATGCTTATAGGGTTGTTCTAAGCTTATATAATTCTTGTGTGTGCAAGTGTAAGGTAAATTAGAGTTTTGTGTTAAACACCAGTTTTGTGTCAATTCTTATATCTCTGTATCTCTTTGGTGTGATCCTTAGAGTGATGAGTTTCTAAAGTTCTGTATCCCTTATTGTAATCCCTTTGGGTGGTGATATTTTGTATCCCTTTGGTGTTATATCTTGGGTGGTGAACATTTATCTTTCATTTTGAGCGTGATTTGGAGTAGTTGTTTCCATCACCATTTCTGTCCGATATCAGTATGCCTATGTTTCCTAGTATGGGATAGGGAGCATATGTATAGTGATATCGGACTAGTTTGTATGACATTGATTGTGTTGATTGTTTTGTGTGCATTGCATTGATGTAAAGTTTTGGAGTGTATTCATACACGTCTTCCTCATAGGAACGGAAGAAATGCATGGGCACAAATCCGGAATGTTATATCAATTGCCTCTAAGCGATACCACGTTTGGGAGTGTGCGTATATTAGGATTGCCCAAAAGCACGGATGACTCTTATGCGCATGCGGTTGAAACGTAGTGACACTCAATGCTTAGATGCTCACTTATGCTTATAATTCCTCAAAAGTACGGAAGGGCTTGCGTATGGGAATGTTTGAGCCTTACACTCTATTTATATTTATTGTTTTCGAACATATATTATCATGGTTTACTTTATCGACGAAGAAACATATTTATAAACTTACTCCTTAATGATAGCCGTTATTGTAAACATATGGTAATGATAAAAAGGGTTGGCTCACTGTGAAAACCAGTGAGCACTATACTACTGATACCTCAGTATTTATACTGAGGTAGTGAACTCATACATTCACCTGTACGGATGTAGTTAACCCCACAACTGCACAAATGCTGATGCTTTGGCTGCAGGTTTAGCGGATGTAGAAGGTGACCCCGTAGCACAGTATTTGGGGCACTGCGACTGAGGCATATAGCTGGAGCCGTAGTGATGCGGACTTGGATGTCCCCTTTTGATATACTTTTGTAGTTGGCTCGTGTCCTACGTGACACTTGTATTTTGTAGAGCCAATCTTATGGGTATGTAATTAGATTAATATGTATGGATGCCTTAAACAGATAGACGTGTAAATGGCTCTTATTTTTTATTAACAGTTATGTTTATATAGACGTATTTCCGGTTTGATATGTGTTTGACTACACATTGATTATTGTATTCCACTGTTAAATGTAACTCTGATTATCAGGTACATGTTATGGGATGTGTATCGTATGTTAACTTAGCGACAAGTAGTCGTGCCACTATGATAATCCATTTTGTATGTTTACACAAAAAAAAAAAAAAAAAGGGTGGTCACAAAAATGCCCTAGCTATAATTTAATCCAAAAATCTATGTGAAGGAAAAATTTCTTATCCTTCGAATTAAGGACTTTGATTCTTTCTTAAAAAAAGTGTTCTCATAATGCTAGATGTGATCACCCAACACATCGAGAATTTTGACTGCAATAAATGTCTTACTACTAAATGCATCAAAGTGACCTCCACTTGACATATGAATTCTCAATCCTCTTAGGATTTAGAACCAATATCATAAGAAGTCTCGGGAGTTACAATCATTCCTATTAACAGTAGTTTTAAGGAAAAACATTTCTCATGGTCCGTTCAGTGCATTACACTAATACATCAACCCGAAGTCTTCAACTTCGCTTGACAGAGATAAATCATCATGATTGATGTGTAACAGTCCTCACAAATGGAATGCCCAATTCCTTTACTGATTGCGAACAAAAAAATATTTAAAACTACAAGGTTTATGGCCTAAGAACTTGTGTGATAAACTCGTTACTCACACTTAGACCATATTCAGTGTAATCTTAGGACCATTCACATGCACAATATGAATGGCTAAATCTCTAGCTAAAGCTAGGGGTGGAGCCTAGTATTTTTATTATGTGTTTTTTAGACTATTTTATTTTTTCTTCACATATTAATGATTAAATTTTGGGGATGGTTTTTATTTGAGAGTAATTTAATTAGACAAATTTATTTTGATTCATGAAACACTAAGGTTTCAGAGATCCACATAGAATTATATTACGTATTCCTGACAAATATATTTTAAACTCAACTAGGTAGAGAATCAACTCTCATAATTAAAAGATAGAAACAATTAGGTACGAATCAATTATAAAATAAATCGAACATGGGTTGATTGAGAATTTGATTTCAAAATCATGTTACAATAAATTATGTATTCAATATATTCTCGAATCATAACAAATCAACCGAAGTAACTATTTGATATAAACAAAAATCATAGTGAATCATTAATTTTCTCTAATTCACTTTTTATTAATTTAGTTTAGTTAATTTAATTTTAGTTTACCATCTCTCCATTGGTCAACTTTTTAGTGGAAAAACAGCTCAATTTACTTTTCTGCTCAATAATCGAAATTTTACTTAGTATCTACCATTCCCTGTGGGTCGATCTCGTACTTATGAAAAATTCATTACTTACGAAAGCTTACACCTGAGTTTGCACTCTTTTAACTCAGTAGTTAGTGGAAGGTGTTTTGACGCCTTCGTATTTTCATTGAATATCGTGAAGAAACCTTTTAGAGGCATCATGGACGTGCACTATGCTGTAATGTTTTTTACATGCAGAAATTAGGTATTTCCATCATTTCTCTACAAAAGGGATGTTCTTAGTTAATTGGGGTCTAAGGCTAAGCCTTCATAGAGTCTAAACACTTTGCTTAGCTTCATCTTTTATGTGTACCAAAAGAGTTTTGTTGTAGAGCTTCTACTGCTATCTCTCTTGGAGTGGTTTTTACTTTCCAGGCCACAATCATCGTTCTTTCAACCTTGAAGTCCACCAGTGGGTTGGTAAGGATTCCATAAAAAAAAGATCGGCCAATGAGGAGTTGGAGCTGCCGTGGGCAAGAGGCCAGCAAGGAGTTTGTCTTCGCACAGTTTGTTTCAGTTGTGTTACAAAATATTATAAGTGTATTATGCTTGTGTATTGAATCTTCTTTAGTGATTGGTTTCCGGAGTTTAGTTGTACTGAAGTAGTTTTACCTTGGATGAGTTAATCAAAAGGTTTTCGCATCGTCAACAAAAATTCTTGTGTTTTGTGTGATGAGTTTTCTTTGTGGATTGTTTTACTGGCAGAATTCTCTCTATTTTTATGCATAATTGTGTGTTTGTCTTGAGGTCAAAACCCGTTCTTTCAAATTGATTCCCTAAATACGCATGTAGGATGCACCCGGGTTAACGCGGGCTTAAGGTGCGGACCACGTGGGCTTACCAGCTCCTAACCCAACAATTACAATTCTACAAAAACATTACAAATATTACAAAATTCCGTCTATAATCATAAAATCAAAAGAAGAACGCTGCAGTAAAGGAATTAAAAAAGCATATCACCAGTGTAACAAATAAGGTTGGGAGCCCATTTCATACGTGCTTTTTCCCTTTTGACTTCACTGTGGTTTCTTACTTCAATTTGAATATCAAACTCATCTACATCTTGTTAAGACAACATCTCAAAATTCTCAACATACAAGGACTCTGGTACTGGACTTTGCTGTCTTAATAATATTTCTATCTGCAGAACTATGGCTAAACAGCAGCTTCTCGTTTCCTTATTTCTTTTCATTGATATTATGATAATTTGGTGGAAGTTTTCATACTCATCATGGTACCTTAATCAGAAATTATTTTTCAGTAGTGCCTAGAAGTAAAGGATCCCAAAGAGAAGCTGTTACAGAGCATTATTGAATGCTTTTCCACAGCCATGGAAACAAAACAAAACCAGCATTCAAATAAAAACTTGTTACAAAGTGAGTTGGGTTAGCTATATTTGCTCCATGCATAGAACAACATAACACAGAAATGATTAAGAATTTACAGTCGTGGATGATGAGGGCATCAACATCTCACTTATGGCGTTGCTTGTTTCATCATATGATGTTTGTTGGTTCAGAAGCCAGGAAGACTGGTGAATCTACCATTCCATGGATATCTAGAATATCAAACTCGCACCCGTTTGACGTCATTTTCAGGGACACTTGCATCACTCCCATTACGCCGGACTGAAACAGCTGTTTGCCCTGGGAGCTGCAAAAGCAAAGGCAATATATATATGGACTTTCCACAATAGAAATGAGCGAAAGAGAGAGAGAGAGAGAAGATGCCCATTTCTTGCTTTCTCTGGAGTGAAGGCATCAATGAAGGTGGTGAAAACATTTTCTTTTTTCTTTTTTTTTTAAAAAAAAGTAGGGTGGTAAAAACATTCTTGCAAACAAAAATATTTGGAAACTCTTGAAAAGAGTTTTGCTGTCAAAATATTTTCAAAACTACAGGGTGTAATGTTAGATTTTCTGGTTACTTTTCTTTTTGTTAACCTTTCATAGGGAATCAGAAAATCTTGTCTTCAATCTTAGAAACTCATAAGTTTTTTGAGTCTTTCGCAAAGCTATGCTTGTCATTGCTCAAATTTTAGTGGGGTCAAATGTCCACTACAGAAAGTAACAAACTTTGATATTAAAAATTTATACTGGAACAAAATCTTACATTTTCACCGGGAACAACTGTGTATCGCTCTGATGGTGAGACCCAGGTTTTGCCTATCCAAGGAAACATTCAAAATAACATCCAAAAATTAAGAAAAAGATTTTTCAGATACTAACCAAAAAAGAAAAGTACTTAGGGTGAATAACCTGACGATGGATCAAACTTGGAGGATTCTATCTGTTGCCCACTAGATCCATCAACACTCAAAGCCTCTATGATCTTTGGAATGTTCCTGTAGATTACATGAGACACAAACATCATCAATTTGAGAATTTAGTACAGAGATGTCAAGAATTTTTTAAGTAGACTTATTTCTCAGTTTCACAAACAGAACGGTAATAAACCATAGCTGGCAGTAGGACGAAGAAATCTAATTGAAATTAAATGAACCCGGCTTACTGAAGTCACTTATATTAGACATGAGATTACGTTCTATTACAAGTGAGAGAGTTCTCAAAGAAATGAAGTTCTTCATACAGGGTGAAATTCTACCAGACTTTTGGCAGGATTCTATATTCACAAGCAAGGACCAAAAGAATACCTAAGTTTTTAGTCATCAGGTCACAATTAACAAAGGTTTACCCGTTTGATTAATGCTGTCAATTCTTAATAGGAATCATCTCACCAGTAGAGTAATAAGTACTATAAAGATGAGACGCACCGTATTATAGGCAGTACATAATATTCCAATCAATGGAGATTTGGATAGTATAATAATATTACTAGGATTTAAAAAGGGTTGGCAAGATATCCAGGTTTGAATTTGAATTTTTCCTTATCAAGTATAACATTGTATCCAATATAAAACAGACATGGCTTTGATGTAAGCATCAAACCATATCAATAAAACCTTTTTATTCAAAAATCATGCATGGTATCAAAGCAGGTCGAGTAACACCTATAAGTAGTCTTCCATAGCCTTTCAGTTCCCAGCAGGAAGCATAGAGCCACCCGTCTTGTTAAAACCCTTCTTTTACCTTACGTTATTAATTTATTAGTTGTCATTTATTTCATGCTCCTAGCATCTTTTCTTTCAGATATCTAAGTTCGCCCAACAATAGTGGTTGGATCCTTCAATAGTCTTAGTGAAAGCAATTTCAGCGGCAGATCCTCAATTGTTTTAGATCTCTAAGTCCACCCAATTGTGCAGCCGGATCCTGATTTTGCTTATCAATCTTTTTGTTAGAATATAAATTAAATAATTAAATTAATCCCTTCCTATTAGCTTAAGCTTTTGGGACAAACGATAATTTAACATTGGTATCAGAGCAAATGTCCTGAGTTCGAACCATGTTGGAGAGTTTGAGCTCACACGTGAGGGGGAGTGTTAGAATATAAATTAAATAATTCAATTCATCCCTTCCTATCAATTTAAGCTTTTGAGACAAATAATGATTTAACACTTTCTTCTTTTTAAATTTCCAAAGAGTTAGATTTCCAACGGTTAGGCTCTCTTCTTTCTCTCAATCTTCAAGCCCACTCTCTTTCCAAAAGCTAGGTTGCAGTGATACCCTTTTCTCCTCTTACTTAAAATTGCACACCCTCTCTTTTATTTCCAAGAGCTAGGTTTCCAGCAGAGAGACCTTCTGCACTTGCTCACTCTTTTAAGTTGTCTTTTTGTTACTCGTCCCTAAGTTCACCAATTGCAGCAGTATCCTTCAAGCCTTTAGATCTCTAAGACCACTTAACCTAATACAGCCGAATTATCCAATTGTTTTGTTCTCTTTGCTCTGATTTTCCAGCATAGCCCAATCCTCAACACATCATCACCATCGGATCCTCACAGATCATCTACAGTAGTAGATCTTCCTCAATGTTAGTGGCATTGTGTAAAATATTCCCATCACCAACATTATTATGATAGCAATTGACAGTGAATACTTCTGGCTACCATATATTTCATAGAAAAAACATGATAATTTTCCTAAATTACCATCTACTTGAAGGGGCATGATAGAGTATATACTTATTGGGCGACTTGCTGTAAATAACAACTGGTGTATCATATCTCAATCAATGGAGATTTAGTTAGTAGGATAATATATATCTAGGATTTAATTAGGGTTGTGTGATATCACCTCCACAGTTATCAATAAGTTTGAAGTTTGAATTTGAATGTTTCCTTAACAGGTACATTGTAACCTATATTGCATTCAATGTAAGCATCCAAGCAAGTCAATAAAATCTTTCTATTAAAAAATGTAAAACTCTAAAAGGATACAATTATGCACAACAGTTATCAGAAAAGCAGACATACAACCTATGCTATTATTACAAAAAAAAAAAAATTGATCTTACATGCCTGGGAGTCGGCTGGGACAACAATCTAGCACTAAAGTCTAAAGGGCTCCGCATAGCATGTAATCACATATAAACCAATGGACAAAGCAAGTTTTTTAATGGACTTACAGAATTATTAGATCAACCTACATAAATATTAACTCTTAAAACAAAGGCAGCACTATGTTGCAAAGATATTTGACAGGGATTATTCACCAGCTACGGCCCAAATGCTTGGTGCGGAAACCAGATATTATAGTTGCTGCCTTTGTCTCTTCTCCCCTTTGTCTTCTTTCTCTTCTTCCTGCTTGCTCTTCTCTTTCTTCTCTCTCTTTCCTGTTTCTTCTTCTCCCTTCTATTTTATTTTTAATTTCTATAGCTGTGTTGCATCAGTGCTCTTCCTTTGTTTCACTTCTCAGTTGTTTCTTATCCTTTTTCACCTCATCATATTTCCAAGAAAAATCTTTCTTTATAGTAACACTTCTTTCTGCCTTTATTTCGTCCTCATAAAAAAATAATATAATTCTCTTAAGAAAGAAACACTATATTTGATAATTTAGGAACTTAAGCTTTTTGCCCAAAATTAAAGAAATTATGACTTAGCAATCCTGTCTAAAAACAAGAAAGAATCCAAATCATGTTCTGCCCTTGTGCACAGCTTACAAAGTAATGATACCATTTCTAGAAAAAGTGCAAATAGAATAACAATCAGAATGCATGCACGTCCAGATATCGATTCAGATCTAAATGGTATTACCGGTCAACTGTCTCCCCATGCCCAAGCTGTCCATTGGTACCTCTTCCCCAAGAAAATACATTTTGCCTTTCAGTAACAGCAAGTGTGTGCCTCCATCCACAAGAGATTTGAATTACTTTCTGCCAAGTGCCCAATAAAATACGCACACATAATTGAATAATAAGACTAAAAAAAATAGAATAATAATTCAAACTGGGAGGGCCCAGGGGGGTGCAACTGACTCAGACAAGAAATATCAATGCCATGGCCTATCTTAACCAATTTTGGGAGCTATAGTAAAAAGAACGTGCCTGCTCTTGGGGAAATTTAACTTGTACAGGAGAGCAATGATCGACATTGTTGCCAACGCCAACCTGTCCAAACTGAATATAGAAGAGATAAAGGTATAAAAACAACCAAAAGGTTTTGGACACAATAAATTAGCTAATGCAGATGAAGTGCAAATATATTGAATTAAACGGGGTATAAGTTAAAAAAAAATTGGACAAATAAGAGAGTTATCAAGTTTCCGTGACAGAAACATTTGGTAACAATATTGTAACCATGTCAAACAAACATGAGACGGGTAAGGATATGGCCATTGACACTCTAAATGGTAGAAATGACTACCCAAAATATTGACATTTTCTTCTCATCCATTACATTTTTGGGGCCCACATTTTACTAAGCTATTAAATATTCACGAATAAAGGCACTTAACAAAATATTTTAGAGCGAAAAACTAAGGAAATAGATTGCTAACCTTATTCCAACCCCAGCCGTAAAGTTTTCCATCAGATGTAAGTGCCATAGTATGCCTCCAACCACCTGATATCTGAAAAGCGACAATCAAAGAAAAGTTCAAACAAAATGGATTTAAAAGCACAACAATTAAGTCCATCATATCTAACTCAACATGTTCCTTATCAAACATACTCACAAAATTATCAAATAGAATTGAACATTTTCCCATGATACAACCTAGCACTAAAAGTGATTTTTTTTTTCCCAGTATATATATATAAATAAAGAACTTCAGTCATGTTCAGACATAGAATGCAGATGCACAAGCACAAGCACATTCGCATGCAATCGTGCACACACAAACAAACACATACACATGCATAGAGCTCATTGCATCAGTTATATTTTATTTTCTCCATTGGGCAAAGAAAATGACAGGGTTGTTGCTTTATAAGTTCTTTACTATCCTCGGCAATATGAAAAACAAAGGCGCACTTAAAGACATTTTGTTTGCCATTTCTATGAATTAAGCATGGTTCACAATTCGACCACAATCTTGCTAGTTGGATATTTCTTCCTTACCACTTAGATTTAGAGTTAGGTGAAGGATGCTTAACACTGCCTCCGATCTTTTTGTTTATTCTAAGGTTTAACTGTGTTCAGGTTTCTCTCTATTTATTCATCCTCAATTTTGAGATTGATGCCCCTAGGTTCTGGTTACAGTAATAAATGGATCATGTGGGATCAAGGTAAGCCTCTAAGTTCAAATCTTACAAATTGAAACAGAAAGAAAAAAAAGTATTGACATTGATAACAGAAGTTATCCGTAATCATTACTGCGCTTACAGTTGTACTCCTACACATAATGATACAGAAATTTTGTCAATTAGTTTACCAGCTCTGACTCATTCTGAAAATTGAAGAACTGGCTGAAAATAAAATCTTGTTTAAGCATACCAACAAATGTGAGTATTTTCAACAGAGTTTAGCATTCTCCGAAGAAAAAAAAAATTAAAGGAAAAAGAAAAAGGAACTCCCCTCAAATACTTTTAATTCCAGTATTTACTAAGGTTGAAATAGATTATAGACATGATAACTTGCGTAAGAGGAATGTAATAGTAATGGAGTGGTGCTGTTTATGCAAGAAGAGTGGGGAGTCTATAGATCACTTGTTGCTTCATTGCGAGGTCGCCCAGGCTCTTTGAAGCTACATTCTTATTTTATTTGGGGTTGAGTGGGTTATGCCACGAATGGTGTTGAAGTTGTTAAAGAGTTGGGGAGCGGCAATGGGGAGTGGTCAAGCTATAGAGGCTTGGCGTTTAGCTCCTTTGTGCTTGCTTTAGTGTATTTGAAGGGAGCGGAATGCTCGTCTGTTTGAAGATGTAGAGACATCTATGGTGGAGCTTCGGAAGCGGCTGATCGATACTTTATATTTTTGGATAGCGCCACACCATAGTTTGAGTGTATTTACTTTTGTAGATTTCTTAAATTTATTTTCTGTTCGACCCTGTTAGGGGCTCTCTTGTATACTTCCCGTGTATAAGGGTTGCGCCCCTCTGCGCTTTTTAATAAATTGCTATTACTTATCAAAAATAAATAAATAAATAAATTATAGACATATGGTCATCCGATGTCTCGATTTGCAAAACCTATAGTGTCTTTTGCTTGTGTAAGCAACTAATAGATTCTTGTGCAAACTACATAATCTACAGCAAGAGTTTTGTTACTTTAATCCAGGGCCTTCTTCCTCAGACCACTTAGGCCTAGCCCTCCAAACCACCTTGCTCCCTCCATGACCCTCTCTCTCACACACACATACATATGCATAATGCTTGTCCTACAATGTCATTCTATAGATCGGCACTGCTAATATTTCAAATCACAACAATGACTCGAATTCAGCCAAAGTTGGTTCTTGAACAAACAAAACCAAACCTACATCATCTGCATATACAAGAAGAAAATAAAGGGAGAAGTATTCAGAGAGGTTTAGATACAAATTTACATACAAGCAAAGAAAGAGTGAAGTGCAAGCCAAGCTGCGGTAACAAATTGTTCTGAGCAGAGAGATTGTTCAATTAACTAGATTCAATTTGACAAAAACAATTCAGTTACATTTGGCAGCAGCATGACATATTTTAATATGAAGGATAATTCTATTGAATTGTACACTTAATATATAGAGGACAACTTGACTCGTTAAAAATTGACTAAAAGAGAGATTATGTCTCATAGAACTTCTGTTGATAATTATCAATAATATATAATTTGTTGCCAAGGCAATGGAGGCCACGAAACAACCTGAATCTCAAAACTAGCATTCCAACCTAGAAAGTTGTAGGATATCATAAAATATAATTAAGACACCATTACCAGCACGATTGGTATAAGAGATCACCTGAGAGAAATAATTGTCACACAAGGTCTCTAGCTTGTGGGGAACAAGGTGGTCTTCAAAATCCCCGTGTCCTAGTTGACCATATTTGCTCCATCCATAAGTGTATAATCCACCAGAAGAGGAAACAGATATTGTATGTCGCCATCCACAAGCTACCATAACCATCTTCTCACCCTATAAATTTATTTAACAGCAAATTGATCTTAAAAATAAATCTGAAAGGTGAAGGGAAAAAGGGGAGGGGGGGGGGGGGGGGGTGGGGAGTACTAATGAGAATGAGATTTTAAGACCAGATACAAGCTGCTTTGCAGTTTGTGCAACATACAAAAACATATCTTATTATGGACAGTGAAGAACAATGATCGAATTACAACACTACCATATAAACAGTCTCTATCTGTGGAAAAGACAGTGCACTGCATCTGCAGTAGAGTTCACAAGTACAATTTACAATTTGATATAGCTCTGCCTCTACAGACCTTCCATTCAAAGTGTGGCTTCTGATCCGAGCATGAAACACAGTGCGTTACCAGTAACTTGACGTAATCATCTTGGTCACAGAGCTGCTAACCAGTAAATAGGGTGCAGTTTCTGGTTTCTAGCAGCAGCAAGGAAAACTGACTAGCATACCATGTGTTTCACTCAGCAATAAATCTATATATGGGCTGTAATGACCAAGATTTTAAAGCAGGTAGCATTCAATTCGCACAACATGCCTATAACTCAATCGATTTTATCCAAAGTTTGCAAAATATTAGCCATGCCTTAATCAGGTACCTGAACTAGTCTTACATTTAGAGACAATTAGATGAGAACCTTTACTTGAGTATTCAGTCAAGCTTTCTGTTTTAATAGAACTTTATATAGTTCTTGATTTGAAGTTCAAAAATTTGATAATTAATTTGTAGTGCAACTATTTTAAATTATTTGGGTCCAAAACAATTGATATAATAGTGAAGTTTCTTTAATTTTCTGGAAGACAAATACATTCATGAAATCTGATTATTTCATATTTAGGGGAGGGGTACAAGAAACCAAAAAAAAAAAAAAAAAAAATCCAAAGCCTTCTAGAAAACCAAGACAAGAAGCCAATGGAGCACCATGAAAAACCATAGTAAAATGAACCATGATTTAAAGACAAAATGACAAAAAGCTAGCAAACTAGTAAGTCAACTATACCCCCCAAGCCTTAACATCCACAGATATATTCTCTCTTTCCACAAAGACAGCAAGGGTGCAAATCAAATTTGCTGCAGCAACTGCCCCAAACTCTAATCAACTTTCTGCCACCTCTCATCTATGAAAGGTCAAAGTGATGGACCAAACACCAGTATAGAAAGGCCGATATAGCCCAAATGGACAAATAACAGACTGAGTCATTCTCTAAGTCACAGAGAACACATTTCTGTGTGATCATCCAACTGCATGCTATGAAGTATTCTATGGTCAACTATATCCAGCAATATTGGTGAAACCCAACCAAAAAAAAGGGAAAAGAAAATCCACCTTCTAAGGAATGGATATATCCAAACGAAATTTGCTACGAATACTTCCTCCTGATGACGCATGAAACAAAACAAGCTCTGACTGCAAAGACTCCATACTGACCCCACACCCATCTTCATCCCCACAACTGGCACCAACCTAGGACTACTAAGATGCCTAACAGTCTGTTCAAGACCCCATTTCCCAATCTAAGATTTTTATGAAACAAGGACAACCACAACCAGAACATTCACATTTTCCCTCCATAAGATAACTCTAGTCTCCTTTGTGCAGTGGCGGGGCCAGAATTCTTCAGTTGGGGGGGATCTTTGGGAAGCAGACTTGGGAGGTGTTATGTGGCAAAGGCCATACAGCACACGAGAAGGAGAAGAAGGGATGATGTTTATCAGGTTCTGCAGCATAGTTACGTGCAACTGAAGAACTCATGGAGTCAAGTAATGTTCTTAGCATAGGACTTAGTAGAATAAGAGGATTATCCTCATTAGTTTATCTTTATCAGAAATTGTTTGGGTTATCTTTATCAGTATTTGCTGTGGGTTCTATCTTTTGTCAGTGCACTATCCTCATCTTTGCATTGTAAGGGGGTAGCTCATTTCTCCAAACTGTTACAGTTTGTTTAGGAGGTCCAGGGTGCCTCAAACGACCCTACCACAATCACCATCACCATATATCACTTATCAACCATGGGTAAACTTAGGAAGAAAGACTCAGCTGCTTTGCCCATCCAACATCCCATTACTTGATCCCAAACCCAGGCCCGTAACAATTTGGTATCAAGGCCATGTTCAGCCATGACAGACCACCCTTTGGGGCGGCTAGAAGAGGTGGGATCCTTGAGTACTGGTCAGCAGGATCTGAAGAAGGAGATGCATGCAGGTCAAGAGAGGATGATCAAGCAGATGGAGATGTTTGTAGCCATGAGCAATCGATTTGTAAACTTGATGGCAGGAGTAGGAGGTTCTAGCGGTGGGGTTTTGGAGAAACCACTTCATCACGAAACAAAAATGGGAAAGGACCTGCTTCACGCATGGAGAATAACAATTTAGCCGTACCAAAGCTCTAAACTTGATTTCCCTCAGCATAATGGAGAAGATGACCCAACCAGCTATGTGTGAAGAGTTGAGCAATTTTTTTGAGTTTCAAAATACAGCAGAGGAAGAGAAACTCCCCTTAGCTGCATACTACCTCAAGGGCAACACCCAACTATGGTATCAGCTTTTCCAAGGGGAGGTGAGAGAAGTCTCTTGGGAAGCCTTGAAGGAAGGCCTCCATGCACGATATGGCCTTACTCTCTTTGAAGACTTTTTTGGGGACTAGTCAAAATTGGAGCAGGTGGGTTCGGTGAGAGACTATCAGGTGAAATTCGAGAGGCTTTTGAGCCGAGTAGGATGGTTAGCACCTGAACACCAGATTGCATGTTTTGTCAGTGGCCTTAAAAGGAGGACATACGCACGGACGTGCAAGCTGCTCAACCAACTAGCCTCTCTGCAGTTATGGATTTAGAGAGATTGTGTAAGGCTAGACAGCAAGCGCAACATCGACTCCCCATGGATGAATCCCGTAACTCACCCAACTGATGCAGGAGGATCCGAGTCAAACGATGTTGAGCTGTCAGATTGCACATTGATGGCGCTGAGTTACCTGGTGTTAAGGATACAACCCTAGTCGCCGAACCCTCTACAGAAACCCTAGCCGCTACTACAGCTCACAAACAAACCCTAGAGCCGTTAGGAAGATTTCCTAAATTAGACAACCAATTATCTCCTCCATATCTCTCATTAACTCCACCTCAGCCAACGGCTATATTGCCTATGAGGACATGATACTTATTCCTTATTTAAACCCTTGTAATTATAGAATAGAATAACTACTGTATAATATGCCATATATACATGGCAGCCTGTAACTCTATATATATTGCATCAATATCAATAAACATTATTCAGCGCCTAAAGCTTTTACCCTAATTCTGTATTTAGTTTACATGGTATCAGAGCCTACCAATAGCCAACGCTTTCCCATGGCCAACACAAATACTGCTGAAACCAATTTTCTGCCCAATGTTACTCAACTCGGCAGCATCAAACTGGAAGGTCCTAACTACCTAGGCTGGGTTGCTCAGTTTCAACCAATCCTATGTGGTTATGATCTCCAAGGCCTACTCGATGGAACCGATCCCTGTCCGCCCAGAACCGTCGCCAATACCACTGGTGACGCTCAGATTCCGAACCCAGCCTATGTTACATGGCTGAGACGAGACCAACAGCTCCTGAGTCTCATCATATGCTCTTTAGCACCTTCTCTTGTGCCCTCGATGTACGGTTTGAACACATCGAGGCTTGCATGGACCTCTCTGTCCACACGGTTTGCTGGTCAATCTAAATCACGCATCTCCCATCTCAAGCGTCAGTTGCAAAGCTTGCAGCAGGGGACTAAGTCGTGCACCGAATATCTCAATCAAGCCAAGTCGTGGGCTGATGAACTTTCCGCTGTCGGTAAACCCGTCGACGATGATGATCTTATTTCCTACATTATTAACGGTATCAACCCTACTTTTAACCCTTTTGTTACTGCCTTCTCCCTACGTGATCGAGAAACCACATTCCATGACTTTCAATCCGAGTTGCTAAGCCATGAAATACTACTCCAGAATCAACAACAAGCCTTAACCCCTGAAACTGGATCCTTTGCACTCCATGCACACCGCTCCAAACCATCCTACAGCAACAATCCGAGCCTCAGAAAAACTCAATTTCCCAAACCATCTGGTCAATATCGTCACTCTTCACCCCATAATCGTTTCTCCCATCCTCCATTCTCCCCTCGACACAATCCTCCCTTTTCTCCCAGATATCAACCCCCTCCTCCTCCACCTCGTCCTACTACTGAGAATCTTATTCCCGTATCCTCTTCCTCTCCACGCCAATACTCCCCCTGCCAGATATGTGGAAGAACAAGCCACCGTGCGTTGGACTGCTACCATCGCATGGATTATGCATACCAAGGGCGCCATCCCCCAGTGCAGCTCGCTGCCATGACAGCACAAGCCAATGAAGAATTTGTCACTCAAGACTGGCTAGCCGACTCTGGAGCCAACACGCACGTCACTGCAGAATCCTCCAATCTCACCAATGCTCAGCCCTTTGATGGATCCGACACTGTTGGTGTAGGAAATGGCGCAGGTTTGCATATTCAAAACATTGGTTCTTCCTTAGTTAATTCCCCTACATCTACTTCTCACAATTTTCTCCTTAAAAATATCTTACACTGCCCTACTGCTTCAGCCAACTTACTATCTATTAATAAATTTTGCAAAGATAATAAATGTTGGTTTGCTCTTACTGATGTTGACTTTACTGTGAAGGACAACTTGACAGGAACAATTCTACTCCACGGTCCCAGTGAAAATGGGCTCTACCCCATTCCTTTGAATCATCACTCCTCCAATAAATGCAGTGGGTTCACTGCCTTCCTTGGTGTCAAAACCAATGACATGGTTTGGCACCAACGGTTGGGCCATCCCTCTACTTCAGTTTTTCAGTATCTCCTTCGTCATCATCATCTTCCTCTCCTTGGTCCAGTCAGTACCCCCTCAGTGTGCGAGTCCTGCCAACTTGGCAAGTCCAAGCAGTTACCTTATTCAGCAGCCACCAGGGGGTCTACTCAGCCTTTAGAAGTCATTCACTCGGATGTTTGGACCTCCCCAGTTCCTTCTTTGAGTGGATGCAAGTTTTACGTCATTTTTGTTGATGAATTCAGTCGTTTTTCATGGTTGTACCCCTTACTTAATAAAAGTGATGTTCTTACTTGTTTTATCAAATTCAAATTGCTTGTTGAAAATTTATTTGACACCAAAATTAAGTATTTTCAATCCGATAATGGTGGAGAATACACCTCCACTGCCTTCAAACAATTTCTAAGTAACAATGGCATTTTTCATCGCCTCACATGCCCCCACACATCTCAACAGAATGGCGTTGCTGAGAGAAAGCACCGCCACATCGTCGAAACTGGTTTAACTCTCCTTGCCCAGTCCGGTCTCCCTGCCAAGTACTGGGTCGATTCTTTCCTCACTTCAGTCTTCCTTATTAACAGACTACCCACCACAGTCCTTCAAAACCAGTCTCCCTTCTCCACTCTTTTCAAGAAGGAACCCGATTACACACTTCTCCGAAGCTTTGGATGCCTATGTTATCCACTCCTTCGCCCGTATGCCTCCCACAAACTTACTTATCGAAGCAAACCTTGCATCTTCCTTGGCTATGGAGCCAACCAACGCGGCTACCGTTGCCTTGAACCCCAATCCCAAAAAGTATACCTCTCCCGCAATGTTGTGTTCGATGAATCAAAATTCCCCTCTAAGAGTTCAACTCTCCCATCCGGTTCCTGCACAATCACTACACCTCCAGCAACTCCGATCCTCTTTCAACCTGCCCAACTATCCACCCACCTGCCCTCAACTCCTTCCTCACAACCTCCCATTTCCCCCTCCACTCATTCCCCAACCCTTGACTCCACTCCATCATCCCCCATCTCTCCCCCTATCCCTCCTTCCCTACCCGCCCCTCCCAACCCTCTCTCCCCTATTCAACCCAGCCCTGTCTCCATTCCCTCCCCTAACCCTGCTCCCCTTCTCGTTCCAAGTAACCGTCCCGTCACTCATTCCCTTACTGGCTCCTCCAAACCCAGATCATTCCCTGGCTTCACCTCCTTCCTCAGCAGACACCCCTTCGTTACACTCACATCTGTCATTCTTCCACCCGCACCATCTTCATATAAGCAGGCAGCCTCTAAACCCGAATGGGCTACTGCTATGACTACTGAATTTCAAGCTCTCTTACACAATGACACTTGGTCCTTATGTCCTCGTCCTTTGCACCAAAATGTTGTTCGCAACAAATGGGTGTTTAAAATTAAACAGAATCCGGACGGCACTGTCGAACGCTACAAAGCTCGCCTCGTCGCCAAAGGCTTTGACCAACTTTGCGGTATTGATTATCATGACACCTTCAGTCCCGTCATTAAACCCGCCACCATTCGTCTACTCTTAGTCTTAGCCATTACCTTCAACTGGACCCTCAAACAGCTCGATGTCTCCAACGCCTTCCTCCATGGATTACTTGATGAAGATGTGTACATGGAGCAACCACAAGGTTTTGTGGACCCTGCCTTCCCCCATCATGTATGCAAATTGTGCAAGGCTTTATATGGCCTTAAACAGGCTCCTCGGGCCTGGTTCACCCGTCTCAACTTTACTCGATCTTGGTTTCTCTAGCTCACAAGTCGATCCTTCCCTATTTTTATATCACTCTAACAGTTCTCACATTTTCCTTTTAGTGTATGTGGATGATATTATTATTACAGGTAACAATCCGGTCACCATTCAGTCCATCATCACCAAGCTCAAAGCTGCCTTTGCTATCAAAGATCTCGGCTCACTCTCCTACTTCCTTGGAATCCAGACTACCCGCGACTCCTCTGGGTTACACCTACGGCAATCCAAATACATCCAGGACGTTCTCATCCGTGCCAGCATGCTTGACTCCAAGCCTTATCGCACCCCCTACACATCCGGCTCCAAAATGTCCAAGTTTGATGGAGACGCCCTTCCCAATCCTTCTGAATATCGCCAAATCGTTGGAGCTCTCCAATATGCCACCCTCACTCGTCCAGACATCGCCTACTCTGTCAACCAACTGTGCCAGCATATGCACAGCCCCACATCCACTCACTGGACTGCAGCTAAAAGGGTGCTTCGGTATCTCAAAGGCACCATTGATTTCGGCCTTCACTACACCCCAGGCTCCCTCCACCTAACCGGATTCTGTGACTCTGACTGGGCTGGTAACCCTGACGACCGCCGCTCCACCACTGGCTTTGGCATCTTCCTCGGCTCCAACCTCATCTCATGGTCCGCCAAAAAGCAACACATCGTCTCCCGATCCAGCACAGAGGCCGAATACCGTGCAATGGCCCTTGCCACCTCAGACCTTTACTGGCTCCGTATGCTATTCCGAGAACTGCAGGTTTCACTTCCGTCTCCACCAACTCTTTGGTGTGACAATTCCGGAGCACTATCCTTAGCCTCCAATCCGGTTTCCCACGCCCGCACCAAACATATTGAAGTTGACATCCATTTCATACGGGAAAAAGTAACCAACCGAGACATCCAACTTCGATACATCCCCACACTTGATCAAGTAGCTGACATCTTCACCAAAGGCCTCAATGCTGATCGGTTCTGCTGCTTGCGTACCAAACTTCCGGTCGTTCCTCCCATCAGTTTGCGGGGGGGTGTTAAGGATACAACCCTAGTCGCCGAACCCTCTACAGAAACCCTAGCCGCTACTACAGCTCACAAACAAACCCTAGAGCCGTTAGGAAGATTTCCTAAATTAGACAACCAATTATCTCCTCCATATCTCTCATTAACTCCACCTCAGCCAACGGCTATATTGCCTATGAGGACATGATACTTATTCCTTATTTAAACCCTTGTAATTATAGAATAGAATAACTACTGTATAATATGCCATATATACATGGCAGCCTGTAACTCTATATATACTGCATCAATATCAATAAACATTATTCAGCGCCTAAAGCTTTTACCCTAATTCTGTATTTAGTTTACACCTGGAACAGGCATATCAGCGCAAAATTGGCAAGAAATCGTAATCTAGCCTAATTGGGGCAATTTCCGAGTGCGCTGTAGTAATTTGGCCATAACTTTGGCTACGAGTATCCGATTAGCGCATATGACCCCAATTCGGAAAGTTCTCTTCAGCGCGCACGTCGTGGCCACCCAGCTACGCTCGGTGCGCCTTGTTTCGAGCCCAAAATCCGCTGTTTTCCTTTCCAAAACCCTAATTTTAGATATTTTTTACCATTTATGGTAATTTTACATTTATTGTTTAGGAAGTGATTCTGAGCCCGATTTGGGCCAAATTTTCGGCAGACTACTTATTTTATTCCGTATTTCGTTTTATTAGGGTTTTCGGGATTTTTCTATTTTTGGTAAAATTCTGCTAAAGACCTAATTTTCAGATATATAAGCCCGGCTTGTGGGCGTTTTTCCAACGGTTGTTGTTTATTGAAAATTTTATCGAATTCAGAGTTTCTCTCTGTTTTTGGGGTGAATTTTCTATTTTCTTCCTTGCAAACCACTTGTTGATTAGCCTGTAGAATAATCGCTATTTTGTCCAGCGTCACCAACTCACCACCCATTCCTTCTCCGTCATGACATGGGCAAGAACACCTGCGATACGGAAGCTTACTCCTGAGGAGATGAAGGATCGAAGTGAAAGAAGATTGTGGTTTAACTGTGATGAGAAGTTTAGGCCGGGCCATTGGTGTGCTAAGCTATTCTGGTTGGAGGCATGCGGTGATGATGAGGAACCTGTGGAAGAAGAGGTGCTGACCAACAATGGCCGAGTTTCAATTTTTTTTTCCCACTTTTGCCCTTGAGGAAGGGCAACCCAAAGAAGGGAGGTGTGTTCCGTGGCAAAGGCCATAAAGCAGACGAGAAGGAGGAGGAGGAGGAATGATGTTTATCAGGTTCTGCAGCATGGTCACATGCAACTAAAGAAGTCATAAAGTCAAATAGTAGAATAAGAGGATTATCCTCATTAGTTTATCTTTATCAGTATTGTTGTGGGTTCTATCCTTTGTCAGTGTAGTTCTATCCTCATCTTTGCATTGTAATGTTATTTAACATGATAAGATGATCAATAAACGGGGGTAGCTTATTTCTCCGAACTGTTACAATTTGTTTAGGAGGTCCAGAGTGCCTCGAACGACTCTACCACAATCACCATCACCATATATCACTTATCATCAACCATAGGTAAACTAAGGAAGAAACGCCCAGCTGATTTGCCCATCCAACGTCCCATTACTCAAACCCAAACCCAGGCCCGTAACAACTTCGGGTTTGTGGTCTATTGACTCTGAAACTTTTGCCTGAGAAAAGTGAATGGAATGAATCTCCAAAGAGTGGATCTCAAGAAATGGGAGAGAGAAACTTCTTTGATGTTGCTTAAACGGCGTTGGAGGTGAAGAGACGGAAATGTTGAAGATCTTCCATTTGCGCCTAGGCATGGTAGTCTGTATGATTCTTTGTGCTTCTATGCCCTTTTAAAAAATTCCAATTTAGGTTTGTGTTATAGGTATTTTAAAATTTTTGAAGAGATCAAGGGGTTTATTTAGAATCTTTTGTTGAGAGGGGGGGGAGCAGTTGGGGTTTCAAATTTTTAAAGAGGTAGGAGGGTTTTTCCAAAGCCCCCTCCCTCTCTCCCTCCCTCGCTCCCTCCACCACTGCCTTTGCGGCAGCTGAAATGTACCCAAAACCCATGCCAAATATCATCGCAAAACCCTAGTACCTCTGTCCATGACACCCCACTTTCAAAGCAGAACCTGCTTGAATAATATCTATCAGAAGACCACAGCCATAAGCAGTAGCCCTCAAAACGTCCCACGTATTCCTATCAACAACATAGATAGCTGCAATAATTCTTCTGAAACTCCTCTCATTCATGAATCAACCCAGCCACTTCCTATCAGAGCCACAGACAAAGATCTAATATTCTTCTCTTCACAACCAGAATCTTAAGTCCAACAAACTGTACATATATGGAACTAGTTTGCAAGCGCTCCTACAACTTAGATGATCATATAAACTGTGACCTTTGAAATAGAAATTAGTAATACCATATTTTGTACATACATTAACAGCAGAAACTTTCTCAGGAACCAAGCGATCATTTCTGTCGCCTAAGCCCAAGTTTCCATATCGGCCCCAGCCCCATCCATATAGCTCCCCATCTTCTGCAATAGCTGCAGTATGTTCAGCGCCAGCAGCAACCATTTTGATAGAGACTCCCTAACAAAAGATGTATGAAATTTAGATGCATAAATCCTTTCATGAAAGAGTATGTATGAGAACCTGATTGAAAAATTAGATTCATGTATTTCGTAAGTTGCTTTTGTGTTTGATACTGGATATGTAATGAAAAAATGATATAATAATATTTGGCAATTCTTTATCTTGATAAATTCATTAGTTACTGCTTTTTCTCTTTGATAAGAATATATTGAACTATATCTTAATGTAGAAGAGTATAAGGGGGGGTTGTTATGACTTGAAAAGAAAAGGTCTTGAACATTAAACATTGATAATTAAAAGTGAGGAAGGCGGTATACAGCATCTAATGAATGTCTATTGAAAATAAACAAATGACTCGGAGTACCTGAAATGCTTGAATTTTCTGCGGGACAAGAGAGTCCTCTGTGGTGCCAAGACCAAGTTGACCATTTTGGTTCCGCCCCCAACTTCATTAAAATACAGACAGATAACTCAATAGCAAAGAATTTTCCTAAGAGTAAGAGCTGATATGAACAAGCAATAAATCACAGCTGGAAGCAAGAACACAAAGAAAACGGGCAAACACGTTAGACACAGGATATAAATCAATTGGTATGGTAGCATACTTAATGCTCAACATAGTTCCATTCAATATTAATTTGGTGCAGAAACATTGAATACAGTTAGAACGCTCCAACCAAATTTAAAGGTTGATACCAAGCATTGTGTTCATGAATGTTTATGAATAGGGAATTCAAATTTGATCTCCTTCCATACTTCACAAGCGGCAGCTAGCTCAAGACTCCATTTACCAGCCAAACGAATAATTTCATTACCCTCACATACTTCATTAAGACTTTTTATGGGTTGGGATAGGTGAAGAGCTCAAATTTCACCTAGTTGGCCAGTCCAAGGTTTGCTCTCTGATCTTCGAGGGTTTGGGGTTCGGAACATGACGATTTTCAATCGTGCTATTTTATGGAAATGGTTATGACACTATGTGCATGAGAGAGGAGTATGGTGGAGAGTTGTTGTGGTTGTTAAATAAAACAGTTTGTAGGGTGGGTGGTGTTCCATTGAACCCCATGGGCCATAGGAGTGGGTTTATTTTTTATTTTTTTTTTATAAGAAGATTTTATTAAAAAGTGTAAAGCGACCCTAAGTACACCAGGAGTATACACAGGAACCACCAAAGCTAACCCACAAAAGGAAAAAACCCAAACAAACCCACAAGGATCAACCTTAAAATCCAAAACCCACAAGGAGCACCCAAAACACCCAAAGCCCAAAAAACAGAAGAAGCCCCCATCAAACACCCAAATCTTCCCCGAAAGCACCCCAACCCAACAAAACCCCCAAAACGTACAAGAAAACCTGAACAACCCTCCCAAAAAGACACCTACAACCCAAAATACATATGAAAATCAAGCCCAAAATACAAAGCTAACCCGAAATACAAAGAAAAGCCAAAGCTACAGGAAAGAAAAAAGAAAAAAAAAAAAAAAAGAATAAGAAGATGAAGAAGAAAAGAAAGAAAGAAAGAAAAACATAGGCAATGGTGCATGGAGCCACGCACATCGGTACATTATCGACACAGGGCGAAAATCACCGGAAGGACCACCAGAAGAAGGAAAAATAGCCGGAGAAGTCATTGGAGAGGCATGTGTGTGGAGGAGAGGTCCCAAACGCCGCAAATCTAGGACCCAAACACCCACGGCCACGTGCGTCAGAACGGCGCGGGGCAGCCACCCGCAGCAATGCTGACGGCGGCGAAGAGCCAGACCACAACAGAGAGTCCTTCGGAGAGGCACGTGCACGGCGGGGAGGCCTCAAAACCCGTAGATCTACAACCCAAGAAGCGCATGAACCAAACAGCCACACAACGGCGCAGCGACAACCACAGAAACGATGGCATCGGCAAGGATCGAAACTAGCCGGTGAGGTCACAAGCGGGGCGCGAGTGCGCTGGATAATACCCAACCACTAAGATCTACACCCAACAGAAGAAAACCCCAAAACTAAAAGACCCATGAGAAGAAAAAGAACTTAGAGAACCTAGACCGGAAAGGACCTGGAAGAGGAGGGAGGGACCCTCCCTCACAAGCGAAGCAGAGAAGGCTAAGGGTTTTTCTGAAGAGAGAGAGAGAGAGAGAGAGAGTTCCAAATTTAACATTCACTCCAATTAAAAGGATGGAAGAACATCAGGAGGGGATGGAGGATTTTTCTAGTAATACCAGATTTAAGCTGGGAGACTGCTCCAAAATTAGATTATGGCACGATGTGTAGCGTGGGGAGAAGGCCCTTAAGGAAGTTTTTCCTGATTTATTTAGTAACACCTGAGTGAAGGATGCCTTAGTAGAAATTCATTCAGAGCTTTCTAGTGGTTCCCCTTAGTAAGCTTCATTAAAGCAGCTCACGACTGGAAGGTGGATGTCTTTGCATCGTTCTTCAATTTGTTGTATTCCTATAGAGTGAGACGAGAAGGTGAAGACAAGTTTTAGCGAGTCCCATCAAAAAAGGATGTTCATTGTCAGCTCCTTCTATAGTGTCGTTGTCTGTAATAATCGCATTCCTTTTCTCGGTAAGAGTATTAGGCGGGCCAAGGTTCCTTTGAGAGTGGCTTTTTTGCTTGGTCGCCAGCCCTAGGGAAAATCCTTATACAACCTTAAGAAGTGGCATGTCATTGTGGTCAATAGATGTTGTATGTGCCTAGACCATCTTCAACTCCATTGTGAGGTTGCTTGTGCCTTATGGAATGCTTTTTTCAATCGCTTTGAGTTGTCCTGGGTTATGCTTAGCTGGATAGTTGACTTGTTTGCTTGCTAGTGGACAAGTATTAGTACTCAAAGTGTTGTAGTGTGGAAGATGGTGCCTTCTTGCCTTCTTAGGTGCCTTTTCGAGGGAAGGAATGATCGAATCTTCGAGGACTACGAGAAGACGTTAGAGGAGCTTAAGTCATTTTTCTTTTATTCTCTTTATATTTGGATATCTGCATTTGTAGCTCTATTGGAGATTAATTTTCATGATTTTCTTATTCATTTTTCTCCTTTTAGCTAGGTGCTTTTATTATATACTTTTGTGTACCTGGGTTGCACTTTCAAGAATGTGGATTCTATGTTATTAATCATTATTAGAAGGAAAGCAAGTTCCTCACTAAAAGGAGATGGTCAATAGGCCTAAAGCTATTACTTCCATTGCAGGTATTTGAAACAAGCAACCTTTAAGAAGTTGGTACAGGTGTTCCATTACACCACAAATGGACTTTTCAATCAGTAGCATGAAATTCAAACTAAAAATAGACTGATCTGGCAAACCAGTGCAGCTAGGCATCAAGGGAGTAAATAGGTATAGGAAATTATCTTCTGTGTTTCCCATTCTACAAGTTTCTGAAGATCTATATTAAGCACTCATTTTCTTCCCTAAATGGGAACACGTGCATTCACAGAGCAGAAATTCCGTTCAATTTTGTGATTAGGATCATGCATTTCTTGTATTTTTTACGAAGACAATGGTCCCAAGCTTTAGAAACTCCCTCGGCCAAGCGCGCCAAAAAGGCGTGTGGCAGCCACCCGCAGTTGCGTCGACGGCGGAACAAAGAGTCTCCCAATGAGGCACGTGCACAGGAAGGAGGTCCCAAACACTGTAGATCTACATCCCAAGATGCAAAAGAACCAATCAGCCACGCAACCTGGCGTGGCGGCCATCTATAGAATCGACGTCAACGGTTAAGACCGGAACAAGCCAGCGAGGCCTTGAGCGGGGCGCGTGTGCGCAGAAGATGACTCAACCACCGTAGATTTACTCCCAAGATGTAGAGAAACCCAAAACTAAAAGACCAAAAAGAAGAAAAACAAAAAACACTAGAGGACCTAGACTGGATGGGAACCAAATGAGGAGGAGGGAGGGAGGGAAAAGCCTCTCCTCCCTCCTCACTAGACGTTATCAGAGAAAAGACCTAAGGTTTTTTGTTGAAAGGGAGACGAGAGAGCTTTGATCAAATACACTCTTCTCCGTCAGATTCTGTGCCTCTCCGATGTCTTCTTCGGCAGATTCCACACTACTATGGCGCCACACGCCACCGCCTTTGTAGTTCTTTTTTCTGTATTTCTGGCTTTTCCTTTGTATTTTGGGTTTACTTTTTATTTCGGCTTCTATCAGTTTGGGTTTTGGGTGTCACACGTGGGTTTTGGGTTTGTGGGGTTTTTTTGGGAGGGTTGTTCAGGTTTTGGGGGGTTTGTTGGGTTGGGGTGCTTTTGAGGCAGGTTTGGGTGTTTGACGGGGGCTTCAACTGCTTTTTGGGATTTGGGTTTCGTGTGGATTTTGGGTGTTGTGTGAGCTTTCTGAGTTTGTAAGAGCTCTATTGTATACTGTTTGTATACATAGGAACGCCTTACGCTTTTCTAATAATGTTGTATTACTATTAGATCTTCTGATAAAGATACATCTGTCCAAATTTAAAAGGATTTGTTTTATCCTATTATCTAGGCTAGAAGTTGTATAGCTTATCCTATTATCTAGGCTAGAAGTTGTATAGCATTAGGTTTATAATTCTCTATTATTGATAAGCTTAAGTGATAAAGCTTAAATTCAAATATTGTACAGTCCTACTAAAGGACTAACACTGTTGATATTATATAAAGAACTCACTGCCCTACGGTTGAGGTAGGCAGTCAATCAAAACTACTTTGAATTTCTATATGGTATCAGAGCCAACCAAGACTAACGTCTATGGCTATTCCAACTACTAAAACCGATTCGTCCACCCTAACCTCACCCCCTCTTTCTATCCTTCTTACCTCTTCCGCCCCAACACCCCTTCAGAATGTCCATCATCATATTTCTGAGAAGCTTACCCAAGAAAACTACATCTTGTGACGATTCCTCATGGTCCCTTTCCTAGGAGGCCAGAATCTATTCGGGCATGTCGATGGTTCAACACCACGACCCCCTCAGCTTGTCCCAGACACAACCTTTGGTCTCCTTATTGCCAATCCCGGTTATCAAACCTAGTACCATCAAGATCGAATGATCTTCAACGCCATCATATCAACGCTATCCGTAGAAGCTTTACCTCATGTCATTGGCCTCTCTACTTCCCGAGAAGTCTGGCTCACTTTGGAGACACTATTCTCCGCTCAATCCCAATCACGCATCATGCAGCTCAAGCAGCAGTTAGCCACCTTGAAGAAAGGTTCTTAATCAATCTCCACTTACTTCCAAAAAGCGCAAGGATTTTCTCATCTATTAGCTGCCATTGGCAAGCCTGTCGACGTCTCGGAACTCGTCTCCAACATCCTTGCTGGCCTTGGACCAGATTATGATCCTCTTGTCACATCTGTGATTACAAGGCAAGACTCCATCTCTCTTAATGATCTTTATGGCTATATGTTATCTTATGAGTTACGGTTGGAACAACACAAATCTGCTATTGATTTGAACATCTCTATTGCCAACACTGCCCAACGTCAAAGTCCCTCCCATCCATGCAACAACCGTGGCTCCAATCCAGGCTATCGCAACAATTTTTCCCGAGGTAGGGGCCGTGGCCGTGGTAGAGGGCCACCTCAACAGTTCCCTTCATCTGGTCCTAGTTCCTTCCAACGCCCCACTTGTCAAGTATGTCACAAACAAGGCCACACAACAGCCACCTGCTGGTTCCGGTTTGAGCAGGATTATCAACCTACCTCTCCTTCACTGCATGCCAACATGGCTTCCACCTCTACTGCCACCGACTCTTCATGGTACCCGGACACCGATGCCAACGTTCATTTGACAAATGATCTCTCTAATCTCAACTTGCATGCTGAGGACTACACTGGTATGGACAAAATCCGCGTCGGAAATGGCCAAGGTTTGGAAATTTTACACTCTGGTCGTGGTCTCTTACCTACACCCTCACATAACTTTTAATTATTCTCCCTCTTACATGTTCCTGAAATACAAAAAAATCTCATTTCTGTAAATCAATTCACCCGTGACAATCATGTGTTTATTGAATTTCACCCAAATTTTTTATCTGTTAAGGACCTCAAAACCCGCCAACTGCTCCTCCAAGGCCTGAGTAAACTCGGTCTCTATCCTTGGCCCTCCTCTCATGCTCCTCCTTCCAAGTCCCTTGCTGCCTTCATAGGTGAAAAGGTCTCCCTGGATCAATGGCATCTCCGGTTAGGTCATCCAGCTTCCCCTATTGTCAGCCGTGTCATTCAATCCAATAAGTTGCCCGTGGTTTCCTCAAAGCTATCCACAATCTGTTCTTCATGTCAGCAGGGCAAGAGTCATCATTTTCATTTCAGCATCAGTCCTTCTATTTCCAGTGCTCCCTTACAATTGTTATTTCTTGATGTCTGGGGCCCAGCCCCCCTCACTTCTGTAAACAACAATTGTTATTACTTAAGTATTGTGGATGATTTCAGTAAATACACCTGGTTTTATCCTCTTGCATTAAAGTCTGATGTGTGTGCAATTTTTCTTCGTTTCAAACATCTTGTTGAAACTTATTTTAGTTCCAAAATCCTTTCAGTCCAAAGTGACAATGGTGGCGAATTTCGTCCCCTTCAAACATCTCTAAATGCATTGGGAGTGTCTTATCGTTTAAGTTGTCCACATACCCATCATCAAATGGGATCCGTAGAAAGGAAACACCGACATATTGTTGAAACAAGGCTCACTCTTCTTGCCACTGCCAGTGTTCCCTTAACCCTTTGGGACTCAACCTTTGAAACTGCAACTTATCAAATCAATAGACTCCCTTCCAAAGTCACTAAGTACAAGTCTCCTTATGAGTGCTTATTTCAAATTTCACCCGATTATAAGTTTCTAAAGACATTTGGCTGTGAATGTTGGCCATTCCTGCGTCCCTATAATTCCACCAAACTTGCCTTCCGATCCACTTCTTGTGTTTTTATAGGGTACAGCAAAAACCATCTTGGATACAAGTGTCTTCACCTTCCAACAGGCAAAGTCTACATTGCCCGACATGTCATTTTTAATGAAACCAAGTTTCCATTCCTCACATCCACTCCCAGCAGCCCCTCTTCTCCTTCCTCCATTCCAAACTTAGTATCTGTCCCCATTCTGCCACCATTACATCCAGCAACCAATGATGCACCCAGTATTTCTCTCATACAACCATCTCCATCTCCACCCCCGTCACCTCCTGCAGAAACAGCCACTGATTCCCATAATCAAATAATCTTAGCATCTTCTCCTGCATCCGAGCCACCTCCTCCCTCACGGGTACATGGTATGATAACACGATCACAGAATAAAATTTTCAAACCTACCACATTCACGGATGGCAGAGTCAGGTATCCACCTCCTCAAGCACTCACAGCTCTCCTACACGGTCAAGAAGTTGAACCAACCTGCTACACTCAAGCAAGTCAGCATACTCAATGGCGAAAGGCCATGAATGAAGAGTTCGATGCTCTCCTTCAAAATGGAACCTGGTCCCTGGTCTCTCCCTCTCCAGCCATGAACGTAGTTGGGTGCAAATGGGTCTTTTGGATCAAGAGAAAGGCTGATGGGCAAATAGAACGGTATAAGGCTCGGTTAGTAGCCAAAGGGTTCCACCAACAACCCGGGATCGATTTTTCAGAAACTTACAGCCCCGTAGTGAAGCCTATAACTATTCGAACGGTGCTCTCCATTGGTGTTTCTACAGGCTGGGCTATCCATCAAGTCGATGTCAGCAATGCCTTTCTCCATGGCAATCTCCAAGAAACCGTGTGTATGGCACAACCTCCTGGGCTTCAGCATCCTTCCCATCCTACGGCTGTTTGTAAGTTGCACAAAGCCTTATATGGCTTGAAGCAGGCGCCAAGAGCATGGTTTTCCAGACTAAGCACCCGTCTTCTAGAACTACAATTCAAAAGCTCCAAGGCTGATTCATCCCTTTTTATCTACACTGCTCATGGGATTCAAATGTTTGTGTTAATCTATGTTGATGATATAATCATCACAAGTTCACACATTGGCGCTATTTCTAGGCTTATTCAGGATCTGAAATTATCATTTGCTCTCAAAGACCTTGGACCTTTACATTTCTTTTTAGGTGTCGAAGCCACTTGGTCCTCAGATGGTCTCCATCTCTCTCAGCAACAGTATATCCTTGATATCCTAAAGAAGACAAATATGGAGCTTGCCAAACCGGTTGCCACTCCAATGTCTTCCTCTTCTATTCTCAGCAAGTTTGAAGGCTCTACAATTGCGGATCCTACACTATACCACAACACCATTGGATCACTTCAATACTTGTCTCTCACTTGTCCGGACATTGCCTTTGCTGTCAACAAGGTATCTCAGTTTATGCATGATCCACGAGACCCTCACTAGACTGCTGTCAAGCGCATTCTGCGCTACTTAAAAGCCACAGTTGACTACACTCTTTGCATTCACAAACGTTCATCACATCCGCTTCTTGCTTTCTCGGATTCTGACTGGGCTGGCTGTCCCGATGACCGGAAATCGACGTCTGGATATTGTGTTTTTCTGGGTAAAAACTTGATCTCATGGAGCTCCAAGAAGCAGCTCACTGTGTCACGTTCAAGCACGGAGTCCAAGTACAAAGCTCTTGCAAATGCTTCTACTGAATTGATATGGATTCAGACTCTCTTACGTGATCTTCGAGTCTCCCTACCACGTGCACCAATCTTATACTGTGATAACATTGGTGCGACTTATCTCACTTCCAATCCAATCTATCATGCGCGTACAAAGCACATTGAGATAGACTACCAATTTGTTCGAGATCAAGTTGCAGATAAGTATCTAGAAGTTCGGTTTATTTCTGGAAAAGAACAGCTTGCGGATGTCCTAACTAAACCACTTCCTTCAAGCCGATTTCTCCAGCTCAGTTTCAACCTCAACGTCAGGGTGCCTACGTCGAGTTTGAGGGGGCATATTAGATCTTCTGATAAAGATACATCTGTCCAGATTTAAAAGGGTTTGTTTTATCCTATTATCTAGGTTAGAAGTTGTATAGCTTATCCTATTATCTAGGCTAGAAGTTGTATAGCATTAGGTTTATAATTCTCTGTTATTGATAAGCTTAAGTGATAAAGCTTAAATTCAAATATTGTACAGTCCTACTAAAGGACTAACACTATTGATATTATATAAAGAACTCACTGCCCTACAGTTGAGGTAGGCAATCAATCAAAACTACTCTGAATTTCTATAATTACTACCTTTTTTTTTTTTATAAGTAAGAAAATTTTATTAAAGAGCGTAAGGCGCCACTAAGTACACAGAGAGTATACACAAGAACAACCAAAACCAGGCCACAAAAAAGAAAAACCCAAACAAACCCACAAGGATCAACCCTAAAACCCGAAACCCACAAGGAGCACACACAACACTAAGAACCCACAAGAAACCCAAAGCCCAAAAAACAAAAGAAGCCCCCATAAAACACCCAAACCTACCTCGAAAGCACCCCAACCCAACAAACCCCCCAAAACCCACAAGAAAACTCGAACCACCCTCCCAAAAAGCACCCACAAACCCAAAATGCAAATGAAAAGCAAACCCAAAATACAAAGCAAACCCGAAACACATGAAAAGCAAACCCAAAATACCAAGCAAACACGAAATACAAATGAAAAGCCAGAGCTACAGGAAAAAAATAAAAAGAGGTGGCGGCGCAAAACATGCCGGAGAAGCCAACGGAGAGACGGAGAAGCCATCGGAGGGTCGCGTGCACAATGAAGAGGTCTCAAGCACCGTAGATCTAACTCCCAAACTTCATAAACTCCCTCGTCCACGCGCGCCGAACCGCGGCGTGTGGCGGCCACCCACAACTGCGCCGACGGTGGGGAAAAGCCAAAACACGGCGAAGAGACTCCGGTGAGGCACATGCACGGGGAGATCCCAAACACCTTAGATCTACAACCCAAGATGCAAATGAACCAAACAGCCACGCACACTGGACGACGGCCATCCATAGAAACAACGTCGACAGAAAAGACCAGAAACAAGCCGACAAGGCCACGGGCGGGGCGCGTGAGCGCAAAAGGGGACACAACCACGGTAGATCTACGACAAGAAGCAGAAAAACACAAAACAAAAAGGCGAAAAAGAATAAGAGAGACCACTACACCTAGGCAAGAAGGGAACCGGAAGAGATGATGTGGCATCATTTACACGTTAGATGCAATAACATTAAATCTTGATTATGAAATGACTCATCTCCATTTCACTTGAAATAAAGAAGATCCTTGTCCCTGTTCTTCGCACTATAAATGGAGCTTGTTAGTTTAAGCTTACTTAGGCATTGTGCTGCTATACAAGTAGAGCTCTAAATGAACTGAGTTGATCATGAACATCGGAACTTGACTCATATAAACTCGACTAGAGTTTGATTCGTTCATTAAATAAACCGAGCTTCAATGGAAATTTAGGCTCATTTACTAAATGTGTTGAACTTGTATAAACAGCTCGACTCGTATAATTTCATTTTTATTATTTTTTATAGTATTGTTTCCAATAATAAGATCATCTTAAGTATATAAAAAGATAAAAGAAAATTCTCTTTATAATGTGATAGATATAGCTTAAATCCCTGTGATTGTGAGTCTTGATATATATATATATATATATATATATATATATATTGTATGTGCGCGCGCTTCCAAGTGTCTCTATGATGAATTTATATATATACTGTAAAACATACATATATACTCGAAATTGGATTGTTTAGGATTTTAGATAAGGTTATAAGATATAATATATATTGTCCATTTCATGATTAAAAAATTATATATCATTACAAATATATGGTTTGGTTGTGTTAATTTATCTTATTAACTTGAATGATAAAATCTTAACAATAATTAAGCAACAAATGCTAGTATCAAAATATATAAAAAATAAAATAAAAAAGAACAATGGTAATATTTACTTTATTACTTATCAAAAAAAATATATATTTACTTTATAAAAAGAATGAATGATTTAGTTGAGTAACTCGTTAATAAGCTCAAATTCGTTCGAAAAATAAATTAACCAAGTTTGAACAGATTATTTAGCTCGGTGATAAGCACGAGCTCGACTTGTGTTTCGAAACAAAATTAAATGAACTAAACTTGAACATTCAATACTTGGCTCGATTAGAGCTCTATATGCAAGTGTGCCTGGTGAAATTGTGAAGCACAATTACTAACAAACTTTTTCAGTTCCTTTCAGTTAGTAGAGTTTTCTCTATATTTTTCTTCTGCTAATGATTCTTCCATTAAAATGTGGCCAAAAATGAATTGTGAAGCAACCACCTTGGATTGGATCATTACTCTAGTTATATTGAATTCACCTAAATTCTACTAATAAATCAAATTATAAAAAAGAGAGAGAGAGAGAGAGAGAGAGAGAGAGAGATTAGGAAAGACTACTAACCTCTGCACCTCGCCTTCCATAGTCACTGCCAAGCAATGGCTGTCCCCACAAGCAATTTGCTTTATTCTTAGACTATTTAATGCTTTGATTGGCTGAGGAGTGAACAAGTCACTAAAGTTGCCATGGCCCAACCGCCCAAAGTCACCCCTGGAAAATAGGTAAAAGTGTACAAGCTACATGAAACCTAGAAAATCCAACAAACTTCATATATCCATATTTATTAAAAAATAAAAAATAAAAAAAATTAAGCCATGTTACATGAGGATCTGCCAAGAACAGAAAATTAATAAAATTCTGTCAATGAGATTAAAGAATATAATGTATCTTATAACATCCCATGCTGCTTATACAAGTGAATATATATATATATATATATATATATATATATATATATATATATATATATATATATATATATATATATATATAAGTACAAGTGAATATATATGGCAATCTGCAGGAAACTGATCAGCCAGGCCGTTCATCTCATCTCATCTCATGAATATATATATATATATATAAGTACAAGTGAATATATATGGCAATCTGCAGGAAACTGATCAGCCAGGCCCTTCATCTCATCTCATCTCATGAAAGTTCCCCTCATCCAATGAAGGAAATCTTCTTCTTGCATTTTCCTCGAGCCAAAAAATTTCTCCCAAAAAAAAAAAAAATGATTGTACTATTATTTACCATATGATCAATCACTTTCTTCATGCAGGATCAAATAAATGAGAACAACAATTGAACTTAGTATTACCTACGTTCTATATTTAAAATTTGCACAGAGGAAAAAAGAAGAAGCATTAGCTAACATCTAAACTGAGTCAACTATGTAAACATATTAACAATGCATCAATGTGGCAAATTTTCGAGAAACTAAATTAAAAGATGCTAAACAGACCATCCCCAACTATACACTTCAAGACGTGACTGAGAATATGCAGTTGTATGATCAGCTCCAGAAGTAACAGATACTATTTCATGGTCATCCAAGGCACTCAATTGAATAGGCGAAAGTCGATCTTCAGCATCCCCATGGCCTAACTGTCCATCCTCTCCTCGTCCCCAAGAACAAACAATGTTTCCAGCTGTAAAATATTAACAAAATCCCAACAAAGCAAATTCATTAAAGTTAAAATAGAGTTAAGAGACTGAAGCTGAAGATATTTCCAAAAGACAATTACCAGCTGAATATGCACATGGTGAACTAGAGGCAACCAAAGACTATTCATTAACTTTTTTATGATAAGTAATTCAATCCCATAAAAAGGCACAGAAGAGTGCAACCCAAGTACATGGGGAGTATAGAAGAGAAACACCAATCATGAAGCAAAAGAGAAACACAAATCAAGAAGCACTGAGAAATTAGAAAAACGAGAACAGTTGTAAGCAGTCATCCAAACATAAAGAGTTTTGAACACAATGGCCAATTTTGCGAGGAGGCATTGTGTGTGGTGGTCCATGAAGTAGCGGCATTGCACAAGGGTGACTCGGTCATTGGGTACTGGGCGCCGACATGGAGGTGTGCCGCGCATGGTGGAGTGGCGTGAGCGGAGCCGCCATGCAAGATTCTGGCACTAAAGTCTAGAGGTATGGCTGTTCAGCAAGTGATCTACGATTGTGTGCAACTTTGAGAGAAGAATGGGAGTGTTTGGCTGCACGTTTAAGTTCATCCAGGTTTGAATTTTATTCCTATTCCAGTTCAAGGATAGACATATTCCAGGTTATGAGCTATATTACACTAGTTTGGGTATTAGAATAATATATATTTGGTTATGGTGTTAAGGTAGCTTTATTCCAGTTTTACTGTAACCTAAGAGTATTCTTCGTAAAAAGAAAATGGCTTCAAATACGAACGTTCCCCATGAAGAAACTTCACTAGAATCGAGAATTGTTCCAAAGATTTTGAATAGTTGAAAAAATTAACAGAAAAGTCCATTGAGTGATCCATCGACTGAGCCCTAGACTGTCAAGGGGTGGGAGTGAAATCTGGGTTGGTTGGACATCGAGTTTCACCAGAAATATGATCACGAGTAGGGCTGGCAATTATTGACACAACCCGCGAACCTGACATGAAATTAAAGAGTTAGGGTTTAGTTTAAAAGGGTTCAGGTAATTACCGGCTAACCTGCCTGACCCCCATAGGTCAACCCGTTTAACCTGTATACTAATTTTTTTTTTCAACACTAAAAAATAAGACTACGTTGTAACGTTAACATTACCTCTCTCTTTCGTGTTGGTTTAGTCCATTACGTACAAAACCGTCAAAACGCAAGACACTGTAACACACATAAAACACAGTGAATTGACTAATTTGACTTTCAAGTTTTCACTTTTGGTTTTCACCCAGTTTCGACGTTTCATCACTTTCCAACTGGATTTTTTCACTTTTCAGCTTGCATTTTGCAAGCCTTGCATCTCAAAACAGCAGAACCTATTGGGTACTTGGCTGTTGCTAGAGCCTGCTACGCACACGTTGCACAGTAACACCTATCAAATACCAATCAGTCTGAAACTCTGATACCTTGACCTTGTTTCACGCACATCACTACACAGTCTCCTAGCCGAGACTCTTCAGTCTTCTCCTTTACACTTTCCTTTCAAGCCTTCGCCTTTATTCTTTCTTAGTTTTTGATTGAATATGCAGCAAAACTCAAAATTCAGCAAAAAAAAAAAAAAAGAACAAAGTTTTGCCTTTATTGTGAGCTGGGAAAAGTTGATTGCAACTCGCAAGGAAGCTCTCCCTCTTTCTCGCCGTGACTCAGAACTTCTGTGGGATCGTGGGTGTCTTTGGCTGTTTGTCCAGCCAAGTTAAAAATTTTGATACTCAAGGTAAATCATATATTTCTCTAGTCTTTTTCCTAGCTTTCCTTTCTTTCTTTTTTTGATAAGTAAAGAAATTTCATTAAAAAAAGCGTAAGACGCCCCTAAGTACACAGGAAGTATACAAAGGAACAACCCAGCTAACCCAAAGTACAAAAGAAGCCCCAACAACAACCCAAGAAGCAGAAAAAAACCCCCTCAAAATACAATAAGAACCCCCAACAAGCTCCCAACCAGAAGCAACCTCCATAAATACATCAAAAACCTCCATCATGCTCCCAACCCTAGAGAAGCAACCCCCAAAAATACATTAAGAAACCCCAACATGATCCCAACCCTAGAGAACCTATGGTAGCAACCCCCAAAAAATTTTATAAAGAACCCCCAACATGCCCCCAACCCTAGAGTAGCACCCCCAAAAATACCAAAAGAACCTCCGTAATGCTCCCAACCCTAGAGAAGCAACCCCCAAAAATACGTAAAGAACCCCCGGCTTTCCTTTCTCAACTTGCTCATCAGATCTTGAGCAAAATTTTGTCAAAAAAATTCTAAACATATCTATTCTTTCATGAGATTGGTGCTCTGAAATGGAAAAAGATTTGGACTTCACTTTAGTTTGCTTTTATAAAAAAATAAAAAATAAAAAATAAAAAATAAATAAAAAATAAAAAAAAAATCAAAGCCATAGAAGTTGCCAGATATATATATGCACCGTAATGATAGGAAACATGGTGTACATCTATGTCTGTCTGTTAAAATTGTTAAATGTTCTTAAATTTACTTAACAAGTTCAAAATTGGGTGTTGGTTTTTTTTTTCCTACTGCCTCTAATATTCAGATTCTTTGTTCTTAAACAATCCATGATGTGTGCAGATGAGTGACGAAGAACATGTGGAAGATCTTCTTGATGTAGAAGATTATAAAGATTTGATTGAAGTAGATGCAATAGAAGATGTTCCTGTTAGTATGCGGAGTATTAAAAAGAAGGCCCAAAAGCGTAGGAAGACATCGGATGTTTGGAACTGTTAAAGTGTCCCACATTGCTAAGAGATCCTTGTCTTGTAGACTTTATAAGCCATGAACACCCCTTCTCTCTCAAAGCGTCTTTTGAGAGTAAGTAAGGCCCATGGACTTTTACATGATATCAGAGCAAGCCAGGTTCCTTTGACAATGATGGGTCTTTCCCTTCCGTTGTTGAACACGTGTTTGGCCAAAGATGTCACACGTGAGGGGGCGTGTTAAAGTGTCCCACATTGCTAAGAGATCCTTGTCTTGTAAACTTTATAAGCCATGAACACTCCTTCTCTCTCAAGGCGTCTTTTGAGAGTGAGTAAGGCCCATAGACTTTTACAGGAACTATTTTTATCCCCTTCCTAGTAAGTGTCCAAATGACGACAAGCCGCGGGCCAATTGCAAGTATTGTGATGCTACAAATGTAATTCTAGGTGCATATGGAACTGGAAATCTAAAGCGTCACATAAAAAAATGCTCGAGGAGAAACACACATGATGTTGGGCAGCTGCCCATATCCCGAAATCAAGGGTCTTTGTCAGTTATTAAGTATGACTTGCCATTTCGATTTGTTGAGTATGAGGGCATAAGAGAAATGTTGCAATACTTGCGAAATGATGTGCCACTCACCTCTAGAAATACTGTTAAGTCTACTGTAATTAAGATGTATCAAAGGGAAAAGCAAAGGGTTAAATTTATGTTGAATGCTTCTCCTAGGAGGGTTTATTTAACATCTGGAGGCATGATATACAGGAGACAGGAAACCGTCCCCTGGGAGCCTCATTTTAATAAAATATTGATTTTAATCAAAAAGTTGTCTCTGATGACATTAGAGACAACTTTTTGATTAAAATCAAATATTTTAATGTAAAGAGTGTGCTGGGGGATGCTCAACCGTCCCCCATAAATCATTTCCCTAACATCTAATTTGTGGACTTCTTTGACAACTGATGGGTATATGTGCCTCACAGCGCATTTTCTTGACAAAAATTGGGTCTTACATAAAAGGGTGTTGAATTTTTCTTTCATGCCCCCACCACATAATGGTATCTCTCTGTGTGAAAAAAATTTATAATTTACTATAAGAGTGGGGGATTGAGACCAAGGTTTTCTCTATAACCTTAAATAATGCTTCTTCCAATGATGTTTCTATTGATTTATTAAAAAATTAATTGAACATTAAGAAAGCTCTTCCTTGTACTGGTGAATTCTTTCACCTTCGATGTTGACATGTTATGCACATATTCTTTTTTTTTTTTGATAAGTAACATGTTGTGCACATATTCCTAATCTGATGGTTCAAGATGAGTTGAAAGAGATTGATACTGCTCTCCACAATGTTCGTGAGAGCATCAAGTATGTTAAAGGATCACAAGGGAGGAAAAAGAGGTTTCTTGAATCTGTGAATCAAATGTCTTTGGATAGTAGAAAGGGGTTGAGTGAAGATGTTCCAAATATTTTTTTTTTTTTTTTTGATAAGTAATTTCAAATCCATCAATAAAGCGCATAGGGGTACAACCCTAATACAAGGGAAGTATATAAGAGCGCCCCTAAAATGGAGGAACAGGTAATAAATTTAGAAAGTCAACAAAAGTAAAAACACCTAGGTGGTAAAGACGGGACGCTAACCAAAGAAATAGCGTGTTAAGCACACGCTTCTTTAACACTACCATTACAGTCTCTACATCTTCAAAAAGCCTCGCATTCCGCTCCCGCCAAATGCTCCACAAAACATAGTAAGGAACTAACCGCCAAGCTTTTTTAGCTAGGCCATGCCCAAAAGACGCACCCCAAGTAGTCAACAAATCCAGCACCGTTTGTGGCATGACCCACTCAACTCCAAATAAAGAAAACATAAAGCTCCAAAGCTCACGGGCGGTGTCGCAATGAAGTAACAGATGATCAATAGCCTCCCCCTTCTTTTTACACATACAACACCACTCAATAACCACAATATTCCTCTTTCGCAGATTGTCATGGGTCAGTATTTTTCCTAAAGCTGCAGACCATACAAAGAACGCCACCCTTGTCGGAGCCTTAGCACACCATATATTCTTCCACGGAAATGAAGGGCCTTCTTTCCTACTAAGCACTTCATAATAGGACCTTACTTCAAATAAGCCCCTTGTAGATGGATTCCAAACTAACCTGTCACCCTCTCCTTGTCGAATCGAAGTGGAGTACAACTGCTCGAAGAAGGAAAGCACCATCTCCATCTCCCAGTCCTGGAGTTGCCGCGTAAAGAGAACATTCCAATGAATATTTCCATTATGAACTGCCAAGTTATCCACCACTATTGCAGCTTTGTTCCTCACAATACTATACAGAACTGGATAACAATGCTTCAAAGATCTCTCTCCACACCACCAATCATGCCAGAAACTGATATGTGACCCATCCCTTACCGCAAACCGAACAGAATTGCAAAACTTCTCCCATCCTTTCCTGATATATTTCCAAACCCCCACTCCATAGGAACCCGAGACCTCAATAGAACACCACCCACCCTTTAGGCTCCCAAATTTGGCGGCAATCACCAAACGTCATAAAGCCTCTCTCTCCCTACCATATCTCCACAACCATTTACCCAGAAGTGCTTGATTGAACTGGATGAGATTGTGAACTCCCAACCCACCTGAATGCAACGGAGTACAAATCCTGTTCCATTTCACTAAATGAAATTTGGCCTCATCCCCTATGCCACCCCATAAGAAATCCCTTTGGATTTTTTCAAGACGATTAGTCACCTTTAATGGAATAGGGAACATCGACAAAAGATATGTGGGGAGATTGGGCAGCGTGCTATTAATAAGGGTCAACCGCCCGCCCGCCCTTCGACAAATACATACACTTCCATCCAGCCAACCTCCTTTCCATTTTCTCAACAACCCCTTTCCAAGTAGATACGGAGTTGTAAGAGGCACCCAAAGGTAGACCCAAGTAAGTCATAGGCAAAGAACCAACTCGACAACCCAAAAGCTGAACCAACCCTTCAACATCCTCCACCTCACCAATAGGAACAATTTCTGATTTTCCTAGATTGATCCATAAGCCCGATGCTGCCTCAAAGCACAGAAAGATACACCTCAGATGTCGAATTTGTTCTTCTTGCGCCCCACAAAAAATCAACGTATCATCAGCAAAAAGTAAATGATTCACTACTATTGCCTCTGACTCTCTAGGTCCCACTGCAAAACCTGTCATCGAACCCTGCTCCAACGCAGCAACCAGCATCCGGCTCAAAGCCTCCATAACCACCACAAATAATAAAGGTGACAGAGGATCACCTTGTCGCAACCCGCGAGAGCTGGTAAAGAAACCCGACGGAATTCCATTGACGAGGATGGAGAATCTCACCGTAGAGATACAAAAACGAATCCAAGCCCTCCATTTCTCCCCAAAGCCACATCGTTGCAGTAAGTAAAGCAAGAAATCCCAATTCACATGATCATAAGCCTTTTCCAAATCCAACTTACACAACAACCCAGATTCTCCCGAACGAATTTGACTATCCACACATTCATTGGCAATAAGCACTGAATCCAAGATTTTTCGACCACCTATGAACGCATTTTGAGTGTTTGAAATAATCTTGCCCAAAACTGATTTAAACCTGTTCGCAAGATCTTGTAAATTCCCCCAATTAGACTGATAGGCCGAAAGTCTCTCACATCCAAGACATCAGTCTTCTTTGGAATCAAAGAGACAAAAGTAGCATTGAAGCTCTTTTCAAACTTGCCTCGAGAGTGAAAATCTGCAAAAACAGCCATAATGTCATGTTTTAGAATATCCCAACACTTCTGAAAGAAAGCCATAGTGAAGTCGTCGGGGCCCAGTGCCTTATCTCCGTTGAAGTCTCTGATGACATCTCATACCTTTTTCTCCTCAAACTCTCTTTCTAGTGTTCCAAATATTATTGAAAAAAGCAAAAGACGCCCCCAAGTACACAAGAAGTATACAAAGAAGAAACCAAAGCAAACCCGAGGAAACCCAACAAAACCTCAAAAAACCCTAGAACCTGAAAAGACACCCTAAAACAACCCGTACAAAAGCACCTGCCAAAGAACCCAAACAAGAACAAAAGGAAAAATGCCCAGGGACCTGAGAAACAACCCACAAAAACCACCAAGGCAAACAACCCTACAACAATTGGGCCTTGGCTTTCCTTCACCTAGAAAAAGCATTAAAGACGCCATAATTGATGGAGCTTTACATATTCAAAAGCTCCCTCTTGTCTTTGGACTTCTAGGGTTTAATCAACTCGTCCACCATGAACTCCTTGCCGTGACTCTCCTATCCACCTCGCACTCCTAGAACCTCTCCCAAAACTATGCAGCCTTCTCCCGAGCATCTAACTCCCATTTGTGATAAAAATAAATAAATAAAATAAAATAAAAAATAAAACCACAGGTGAAGCCTGGGTTTGGAGAAGCCATCTCTAATCTCCCGAGCCGAAGCACTCTGGCGAGGGTTAAGAAACTCCTTCCTAAGAAGGCCCTTCTTCACAGGAGGCTCTGCAACCTTCATCAAAAGAAGCTCTGCAACCGTATTCTCATAACAAAGTTGGCAACCATCTTTGAGGCTTCCAGAGAATCTGAGAGTAACCCATCATTCCACTTCACAGAATGACCTCTCCTGAGCTCCCTAGCCCTCCAGTAATATTGCTGAAAATGATTGGAATTATGCATCAAGGGGAGAGAAGAACGGATCTTCTCACCCAACTCAGCTGCCCCTGAGAGAGTAGGAGGGGCGGACCCAAAGCTGCTAGGCAAAGGGGCAGCATCAAACCTTCGACCCCCAGAGGATCCAAAACCAAATAGAAAACTCGCAAGAGCTGCAACCAAACAAAGCTCCAAAACCAGCAAGGGCGGGAAAGAGAACGGCTTGACAAGGGCTGCCTAAGCAGCCAAAACAATAGCACTAGAGCCTAGGCTTGATTGATTCTAACTTTAAGCATTGCCCTAGTATACTCGAGTGGGAAAAGGTGGATAGTATTAGAACTTTCTTGGCTTGTTTTTATCATGCTACTTGTGACTTTTTTGGTACCAAGTATCTCACAGCCAACTTGTACTTTCCAGCGGTTTTCATGATCTATGTGACCTTGAAGCAACATAATGAGAGTGACGATGAGTATAAGAGATTAATGGCAAATCGAATGCTCTCTAAATTTGAGAAATATTGGCCAGAATTCAATGTAGTGTTGGCCATTGCAATTATCTTGAATCCTCATTTCAAGCTTTATTTTATAGATTTCTGCTATAAGAAGCTTTATGGAGAGAGTGGTTCTAGAGAGTTTCTGCTTGTTTGGGATAAATTATTCTCTCTTTTTATGGAATATAATGGTACGTCTCCTACAACTTCAAGCACCATAGCTGTTGAAAAACATGCTGATCCTCAAGAATATCCCCTGGAGACTACGAAAATGATGAAGACAAAATTATATGTTTATTTATCGAATTATGTGACATTGTTAGTATATATCATTTTAGTTTAGTAAATTATGATTATTTTCTCTCTTTTTCATGTAGGAGTTTGATACATTTGAAAGGGATGATGTTGGTATACAAAAGAGTCAAATGGAACTTTATTTAGATGAACCTAGGCTGGATAGGAATGCGAATTGGACATTCTTGCATTTTGGAAAGGAAATGAAGCTTGTATGGCTCTTGATATTTTGAGTATTCATGTTTCTACAGTTGCCTCAAAATCCACTTTTAATGTTGGTGGGCGTGTGATCAATCAATTTAGGAGTTCGCTCAAGCCTGATGTCGTTGAGGCACTAGTTTGCACTAGAGATTGGTTATATGGAGAGCAAGGTAATATTATTTATATTATTAGTTATTTGCATATTTAATTTCTTTATTAACTTGTAGAAGTTTTTTACTACACGAAATAAAAACTCTTAACTCTTTATCTTTTGATATAGAACACACATAAATGAAGTTGGATGAGCTAGTAGAAGATATTATGACAATGGATATCAATTCCAAGGACATTTCATCTGGTTCCAGATCTGTTATTATTCCTTAACTTTGTGAGTTTTCAGTTTTCAGTTTTAGTTTATGTAAGTTATTGATATAACAACTTATCAAAAAAAAAAAGTTATTGGTATAACAAACTTGTTGTGTCACTGTTTGCTTCTATTTGTATTTGTGCAATTTCTTTTATTCAATACCTTGATTCAAGACTTTAATTTTAATGATTAGGCAAATTTTGCTTTTGTGTGTTTAGTGAGCATCTCCTCTTGTGTCTCTTTTCCACTCAAGTTCTCAAAGATATAATTTCAACTCAGTAAGGGCAGTAAGGCAATCCAAAGGGTCAATTGTGGAGCTATCTAGCTAAGCCAAAGCCAATGAGCCTCAACCAATGATTGAAACCTGATTTTGGGCATATTGTTAGTGAAGCAAATGATATGAAGGCTTATCATCCTTGAGCTTAAAGTTTTTGGAGACCAGCTTAAATTTTAGAAAGACATTATTAAGTTCAACATTTTGGAATTTTTATTACTTACTATGTTGATGTACATTTTATTTGCAACTCAAGTCATGGTTGAGTTTTTGTAATATTTATATAGCATTTCCATGACAAAGAATCAAAGATTATCACAGATAGTTGACTCTTTGATAGCCATTTTTTGTAATGAAACTTGAAAGTAGTAGCTTGTCTTTTTTAGTTTGGTTGGATAGTGGAAGTGGAGTACAATATGATTTTTTTTTAGTTTATATTTGTGTTTTTTATTCTTATTTTTATAGAGTTTATTATATAATGGGTCAAACCGGTTGAGTCGTGTCAATCTGCTATTTAAGTAGGTCGTGTTAGGGTCAAAGAGTCTGACCCTTTTATATAAATAGGTCATATTAGGGTTGACCCGAACCCGACACGTGAACCCGTTTTGTCAGCCCTCCACGAGAGCAGGAATACAAAGTTTCACGTGTAAAAAGTGGAGTTCCCACTTTGGGATGGTGGAGATCCCTCTAGCTAAGTATCACGAGCAAAACATTATTTTCAATCTCACCAGATAGCAAAAATATCAAAGGTGGAGATAGCAAGTGATAATCTTGAAGGGAAGGCATTATAGTGGTTTGATAAGTTGTTAGTGTGTTATAGAGAGCCAACCTAGAAGGAATTTGTGGAAAGGCTCCTTGTTCGATTTGGTCCTTCAACAAATGAAAATATAGATAGCGAGCTTCCGACAACAATCAACAGTTAAGGAATACATAAATCGTTTTAAGTAGTTATCTGATCAAACCCATAATTAGTCCTAAGTACAGTTAGTGAAGATGTTCCTTGAAGGACTTCAGCCAGAAATCTGACAAGAAGTCAAGGCTCAACAACCCCAAACCATGATAGCTGCTATTTCACTTGCAAGGAGAGAGGAGGAGCAACTCAGGGAGGAAAGCTTCCAAATAATCAAGGTGGTAGATCAACCAACAACAGGAAAAAATAACTCATTTTCTACCCTAACTTGCAAAAGTCCTACCATGCTAGATGAGTCAATCGTGACAAAGGTAAAAGTTTTGGAATTAAAACTTATTTCATCAAAAAATTTAGATGTATCTGATATTGATAATTGTTCTAATATTGAGGAGGTCATGAGTCCCGTGATGGACGAGGAGAATAAAATGTTATCCTTAGTGAGTGCGGGGTACACGGTGGATAATGAACTAGTTGAGATACCGCCTCTTTAATCGAAGGAAGAAGCCACTTATGATCAAGTTTGGTAAGGCTTCATTAAAAGGGGATCGATTCTACTAAGTCAAACGATTGTAGAGATGTGTTTGCTCCAAATTCTGAGGTTCCATTATATGGTGGGTCATATTGATTCGGAATTTTGTTGTGATATTTCTGGCAAACAGAGCATTATTGAAATTTTTTTCTCTTGCTCCTCTTCTACAGCATACTAGTCATGAGGCATTACCCTTAACAAGGACGTGGTGGCCGCCAGGGGATCGAGAACGAGATTGGAAACATGTTTCATTAATAATCAACTTAGAGGGCAAGGTTGTTTTTAAGGGTGGGGGAATGTTAGGAAACCCTAGATTTTTATTTCCTTAATAAGTTGTATCAACATATTTTGATTCTATTTCTCTAAAATGTTATTCCCCAGTAAGCTAAACCCTAGATTTTATTACCTAAATAAGTCATGCTTTATTCTATGAATTCAGTGTAGATGTCGTATGGCAATTTAGTGAAAAAGAAACATAATTTTGCCTAATGCAATTTGAGATTGATCCTCTCGAAGCGATCCATCTATCCCCCTTTTTTTTTGGATTTTCAATCGATATCCCAGATCCACAGTTCACCTAAATAACTAGTTATGAAGTTGGAATATGAAATGAAAATAGCACACAAAATAGTAATTCCAATTTCATCGCAAAACCAAGCACCAATCTATTAAACATAGGGCCAAATCCAAGCAGGATCAGACAATGATTACTAAGAAGGCCCCGCCAAGATACCAAGTAAATTACTAATCTAAGAGAATGCCAGAGTACTTAGATGCTGATATCATATATAACAGTCAGTGATCAATCACATGAACATTGGTGATCATGATGGATACTCTTCCCTGACTTTTGCTTCAAATAGACCAAATTGTAATGTAGTCTATAAGAAAATGTATTTGGGTGCCCTTAGTCTTTGGCGCACAAGTCTAGTCCTAAATGGTAAATGGGGTTGGTGTCCATAAAAGTTTCGAATATCTGCACACGTTAATCAGTAAGACAAAAGATCTACGTTTGTCAACTAAACAAGGCAATATTTGTAAATGCTAACACAAATGCTAGTCTATGAACTTGCTTTGTAACTCTACCATGCGTTCACCAATATGGTAGTCCCTGCACCATCTCAATGTTCCAAGAAATTTTGAAAGCAAAGCAGTGACTATATGTATCACACTATACTAATCAATTCTAGACTTCCACCAGAAGGCAAATAAGTCAATAACTCTTCTAGGCATAACCCAAGACATACCAAACCTAGTAAAAATGTGATTCTACAGAGCGGAAGCCACATCACAATGAAGAAGAAGGTGATCCACAGATTCACTATCTCTCTTGCACAAGCAACATCTGTCCCCAATGATAATATGCATCTTTCTGAGATTGTTCACCTTAAGGATCTTTCCTAAGGCTGCCGACCACGCAAAAAAAGCCGGCCTCAAAGGAGCCTGAGTCCACCGCACACTCTTCCAAGGGAACCGTCTACCTTTAGAGCCAGCCAAGGAGCTGATGAAGGACTTGACCTTGAACAAACCTTTTTTGGAAGAGACCCACCAAAGCCTATCAGCGCAATCTCTACTCACCATGGCTGAGTGCAGCACCTAGAAGAAGGAAGCAAAGACACCCAATTTCCAACCATGCGCCTCTCTAACAAAGCTCACGTTCCACTAAGTAGAATCGCCCAAAACCTCCATATTATCCGCAATGGAGGCATCCTTCACCTGAGCAATACCAAAGAGATCAGAAAAAGAAAAATAAAATAAAAATAAAAATAAAATAAAAATAAAACAACTTCCTTCAGAACCGTATCCCCGCACAACAAATCGTGCCAAAATTTTGTCCTAACACCCCATCCCCCACCTCAAATCTAGCAAAACCAAATAAAGTCTCCCACTCTTTCCTGATGTTCTTTCACAACCCCACTCCAAAGGTACCTACAGGCTCACGAAAGCACTACCCACCCCACAAACTGCCAAACTTGGAGTCCACCGCAACTCTCCACCAAGCATCTCTCTCAATTCCAAACCGCCATAACCATTTTCCTAACAAAGTGTGGTTGAACACCCACAAGTTTCTAATACCCAGCCCCCCTTCAGAAATTAGGGTACAAATCTTCGACCAACTTACCAGGTGATATTTGAACTCTTCACCCATCCCACCCCATAGAAAATCCCATTGTAAGTTCTCAATGCGGGTAACAACACACCCTGGGATGGGGAACAGAGATAAATAATTAGGTAAATTGGCAAGGGTACTCTTAATAAGGGAGACTCTACCACCCTTTGAGAGGTATGACATTTTCCAACTTGCCAGTCGAGGCTCTATCCTCTCGATTACCCCGTCCCAAATATGAGTGGACTTATAGGAAGCCCCCAAAGGAAGACCAAGATACTTCACAAGTAAGGAAGCAATCCCACACCCTAGAATGCCAGCTAACCTTCTCACTTGATCTACATTCCCTACTGGAGTTAAATTTGACTTAGCCAAATTAATCTTCAAGCCCAAAGCAGCTTCAAACAGATGGAAGAAACTCCGCAAATAATGCAACTGAGAAGAATGAGCACAATAAAAAATCAAAGTATCATCGGCAAACAGAAGATGCGAAAAAGTAGCATTACCAACTTTAAAACCTTCTAGCAAACCCCCACTAACCGTAGCAAAAATCATACAGCTCAAAGCCTCCATCACAAACACAAACAATAGGGGTGACAAAGGATCCCCTTATCTCAGACCTCAGGAACTATTGAAAAAACCATTAGGAGAGCCATTGACTAACACTGAAAACCGCACAAAAGAAATGCAATGAGCTATCCACGAACACCATTTTCCCCCAAAGCCACACCTCCTCAGCATATACAAAAGAAAGTCCCAATTTACATGATCGTATGCTTTCTCCAAATCCATTTTACATATGACACCGGGCTCCTTCAATCTTAATCTACTATCAAGGCATTCATTTGCAAAAAGGATCGGATCAAAGATCTGCCTCCCTTTGATGAAAGCACTCGATTTGAGGGAATTGGCACTAGGAAACTTTGGAATAAGGGAAATGAACGAAACATTCAAACTCTTCTCAAACGCCATAGAGAAACCATCAGGACCCAGTGCCTTATCACCATTCATAGTTAACACTACCTTCCTAACCTCTTCCTCCTCAAAAGCTCTCTCCAACCAGCTGGCTTCAGACTTCAGAATAGAATCAAAGGAAATACCATCTACCACAGGCCTCCACCTACACGGCTCAAAAAAGAACTTTTGATAGAACCTTACCACGTGCTCGCCTATTTCTGTCTGATTAGAAGGAGTATCTCCAATCAATAAGGAGTCTAAAGAGTTGTAACTTCTATTAGAGTTGGCTATGGAATGGAAGAATTTAGTACACTTATCCCCTTCCTTTAACCACGTCACCTCAATTTCTGCCTCCAACTCACCTCTTCCAAAAGAGAATACCTCTCTATCTCACTGACAATCTCTGTCTTCTTTAGTAGTTCCTCCTCAACTAAAGCCCTACTACCTTCAATAGTATCAAAAGCTTGAAGTTCTTCAAAGAGCTTCCTCTTATTTCTCTCCACATTACCAAAAACTTCTTCATTCCATTTCTTCAAATCCTGTTTCAGGGCCTTGAGTTTGCAAGCTAAGACATAACTAGGCGTACCTTGAAACGAATAAGAATCCCACCATTGTTTCACCAACCCCACAAAACCATCCGCCTTAAGCCATATGTTTTCAAATTTGAAAGGCCTGCTCCCCCTATAGATGTCACCACAATCAAGAAGAATTGGAAAGTGGTTTGAATAGAGGCGGGGAAGCCTCTTCTGAGAAAGCACAGGAAAATGAGCTTCTCAATCTGGGGGAGACAAGAAAACTATCAATCCTAGACCAAACAAGAGGATCCAAAGTGAGGGACCAAGTGAAAGAGCCCCCAGTGAGAGGAAAATCCATGAGACCTTGATCAGAGATAAAATCAAAGAAATCTCTCATAGCAGACATACTACCCTCTACAGATCTTTCACTAGAGAACCGTGTTACATTGAAGTCACCCCCTATACACCATGGCAGAAGCCACATCATAGTTAAGGATATTTTAATTTCGTTTTTTCATACGTTGTATCTTTGAACAATGGCCTTTTTGTCACCACTGCCGATTAGCTTTGCTAATTTCCTTGTTCGTTTATCTATTCCTAGTTAGATGTTTCTTTTTGTATACTTTCAGTGCACTAGGGGCACCTTACGCTTTCAATAAGACTAAATTTACTTATTAAAAAAAAAAAAAATTGGAAGAATTCTAAAATCCAAACTGAGAAAGAAAAAAATACAGCAATAAATAAATAGAATAATAGTTAATCATAGGACTTGGTGACCGAGATCGAGACTATACATATAGAAACAGTTGAAAAGTCATTTCCAGAATGACTTTTTTATGTACGGAGACAAGAAGTAGATCAATGTAAAATCTGAACCGACAACAAAAACTACAGTACGTTAAATGAAAAGATATGCCCAAATGGTGCCAGAAAAAGAAAGAGACTACTAGAACTTTGAATCATACGGTGGGGGCTTTCCTGAGATTTCTCAGCGCGCTAGAAAGAGGGATAACTAACTTGAAAGAAAAGAAATAAAGAAAGAAATGCAGAAATGTGAAAAAAAGGGGAATGTGAGGAGCTTACAAAGAAGAGCAACAGAATGGCTGCCACCAGCGGAGATGAGAAGAATCCGACGAACTGGACCGGTAACCTCACTCGCTCCCTCCTCTGCCATTTCCAATGTTCCAACACACTTTCTTGCCCTCAAAAAGACAACACAAACGTGCCAAAACAGAAACAAAAGGAGATATTCAGAGGATATTTTGTGTCTGGTTGTGTAGATAGTGATAAAATAGTTGATACTGGTAGTAATAAAATCCCAAGAGGTTGGGTCGGGTCAAAGAAAGATTGGCACATGCGCGTCCAAACTCCAAAGGAGAGAGAGAGAGCGCGCAGGCGAGGGGAAGAAACTAGACAGATATAGGCAGGTACTGCAAAAAACAACGGCATTCATTGCTGGGCGGGTCCCAGTTCGCGGTTTTTAGACAGATATAGGCAGGTACTGCAAAAAACAACGGCATTCATTGCTGGGCGGGTCCCAGTTCGCGGTTTTTTTTAATTTTTTTGGAGTTTCGTCGGTAACGCTCCGCCATCTCCGCTTCATTTTCACCTTACAGTCAGACTTACCTAACGTGCGGGTATGTTAGGTAGAGTATTTCATGGAAAAAAAACTAGAAATTTAAGTCATTAATTTCTCTTTAATTACTAGTTTTTTTTTCATGACTTTAATTACTAGTTTTTTTTTTTTTTTTAATGTGCCTCAAATATTTCAATTTATCTAATGTTCTCTCCGACCTATGGTCAGTTGCAATGTCCTTCTTTTACTATCTAAAATGACCAAAATACCTTTATAAGATTTTAAAAAAATGATAGTGATTGCTGCACTACAGGTGCACAACATGTGCACTCCCCCCCTCACATGAGGGAGAAGCCCACACAAATGTGAGGGGGGAGTGCACATGTTATACACCGGTAGTAAAACTGACATTTCCCTTTAAAAAAATTGACTTACTTTTTTCTAAATCTTTTATATTATAGAATGTTATTTTGTCATTTTAGGTCGTGGATCAAGAAGATTGCAACCCAATGGCAAATTGGGGGACATTGCTAAAAAATAACATTGAATAGGACATTTCAAAAATTATGGTAATTAGAGAAAGGTAATGTAGCTTCTCGTTGTTTTGTTGTTTTGAAAAGTGTTTTGATATAAGATAGAGATAAAAAATACTTATGAGAAATATTTTATGAGGTACACATTTGAGATTTTTTTTTTTTTTTTTTTTTTATATATATATATAGAGTATACCTCTTGCTTATTTTGAAAAACTCGAACTATAATTCTCCCAAACATTTGAGAAATTTTTCTCTTATAAAGTACACCTCTTGCTTATTTCGAGAAACTCAAACTATAATTCTCCCAAATTATTTAACTAATAAATAGTTTAGAGTATTACCATAACATCTCTATATTTATTTAGCTAGTGTTAGGACAGTTTCCATCCCAAATTTTAAGACATAAAATATAACGTCTTAAAATAAAGTTTAAGATCTAATAATAATATAAAAAATATATATGAATATTTAGAAGGGTTAATATTCATTAATATGTGGGCACATGTATAGTTTTAAATCATCTAGATTAGTTTATCGGACCTTAAAACTATAAATGGAAGTAGAAAATAATTAATTAATCTGGAGATACGCGCTCGATCGCCAAAACTGACGCTCGATTGCATAGGCTCTTGATTGCCCAGAAACGACGATTGATCACCATAATTTTGTAGATTCCAGCAACACCGACCACCTGTCTCTGTTTTTGGGAGAACTATCTCATATCTTACACCTCTCCCAGCCGTTAGATACAATCAAAATAGAGTCATCCCAACCATCCAAATACGTATATAAGGAGAGGCACCCCCTTCGTATTTACGCCCCACTTCCTTCTTCTTCCTCATTTCTTCTCTTCTTTTCTGGTTCTCCAATGGCAGATAGCTCTTCTCTCTTCTTCTCTAGCTTTTCTCTTGCAGGGAAGCTGCCCTTCCTCTTTGTTTCTCTTTAGAGCAGTAGGAGCTGGTGTGCAGCAAAGCACTCCAGAAATCTCTCTCCCTTTGTTTTCTTGGCCAGCACAAAAGGAGAGTTTTAAAACTCTCTCAAACCTCATTTGTTTCACGGCCAGTAGCCCAAACCCACTGCCACTCTCCAAAACTCTCTCAAGCTCTTCTTCTCTTGGTTTCTCTCTTTTCTCATGGACAAAAAACAGAAAAAAGAAGAAGCAAAATCTCTCTTCTCTCTGTAACTCTCTCTCGGTCAGTGGGAAAAAAAAACAGAGAGAGAGAGAGAAAAAAAAAAAAAAAAAAAACCAGAAGTGAAAAAGAAAGGAAAAGCTTACCAGAAACTCTCCCTTCTATTCCCCTTTTGCATAAAAACAGCAAGAAAAAACTCTCAAAAATCTCTCTGTTTCTCTTGGCCAAACAGGAAATATAGAGCCATCTCTTTCTCTAAAAATCTCACTCTCCATTTCTCTCTCTCGATTCAAACAGAAAAAGGAAAATAAGAAAAATAAGAACACTCTCTCTCTCTCTCTCTCTCTCTGTTCGGCTCAGTTCAAAAAAGAAAAGGATCCAAATCCTCTCGAGTAATGCTACACATCATCCCCTTGTCCTCCTTTTGTCCTTCCAAATTTGATGTAGCTCTTAAAATCACCATTGAATTTATGATAAATCATTATTAAATTTTGATCCAATGGTGATTTTAAGAGCCACATCAATTTTGGGAGGATAAAAGGTGGACAAGAGGATGATGTGTAGCATTACTCAATCCTCTCACTCTCTCTCTCAGTCGGTCTATTTGTATGTGTGTGGAGTACTTTACAAAATATTTGAGATATTTTGGATAGGGAAATGCTAAACGTAAGCCTTTTGTCCGTCCCTCTTCCGTCTCTTTCCACCGTGGCACTGACAATGAACTTAAAATTTTGAACTCAACTCCAACTCAATGTCAACCCATGGGAAAGACTCAGTATACTGACAGTATTTTGCGCCATTAGACAACATTTTCCCCCCAATTTTTCTTCCCTTTCTCTTTCCCTCAAAAATCTCTCCTTCCCCATTTTCCAGTCGATCTCTTTGCCCCCATTTTTCGGCCGATCACTTCCCTTTTCCGGCAGCAACCGAGCTTCCCTATTTCCGGCCGATCTCCCGCTTTTCCGGCACTTTGCCCCCATTTTCCGGTAGCGACCGAGCTCCCGCTTTTCTGGTACTTTGCCCCCATTTTCCGGCAGCGACCGAGCTGCCCTATTTCCGGCTGATCTCCCGCTTTTCCGGCACGAGCTCCCCTATTTCCGGCAGATCGTTGCCCCATTTTCTGGCCGATCTCCTCCACTTTTCGGCGGTGATCGAGCTCTCCTACTTCCGGTAGGAGCAGAACTCCCCCTTTTCTGGCGTCGTCTCCACCATTGACCGAGCTCTCCACTTCCAGCGCCGACCGATCTCAGCCCGTCTCAAGTTCTTTCTTAAAGAAGCTCTTCAGAGGTAAAACAACCTCTCCTCTCCGTTACTATTTCCTGTTGATTTTTTTACTTGGGTATTTTGAGCTTTTGTCTGTTGGTTTTGGCTCGTTGGTGCTTTTGAGAACAATCATTTCCTTCCCCCTAAACAAAGGGGGTGCATTTCTTTCTAGCATGATGTATATGGGGATTTACTCTGCCTGATGAGTTGAAAGGCCGGGTTGACAACTCATGCACCATCTGTTTTGTTTCAGACTTTCAGGAATTCACAACCATCATGTCCTGTTGAAGGAGATTTCATATACTTGTCGTAAGTATTTGGTTTTTTATCATTTTTTTCAAATTTGGTCGTTTTTATTGCTATTGTCTAAGGTGTACTTACATGTTATTTCAGGTGATATTCTTGATCGAATTTTTTGGTGCTACTGTGTTCCAATTTTCCTTTTCCCCTGTCCTTTGTAAGTAAAATAGAAGCTAGTTGTTAATTGTTCCTCAATAGTGCAATGGTGGAAAAAGCTAGTTGTTAATGTTACATGTTATTTCAGGTTATAATTTGAGCATTTAATGTTACATGGTGGAAAAAGCTAGTTGTTAATGTTACAAGAACATTCTCGTGGACTACTACCTCCAAGCATTTAGTTATTTCAGCCCTTGTTTACATTAATATCTTCTGGAGTTATGATTTTCTCATATGTTAATGTGTGATACAGAAAATTCTGAAACAGTAAAACCATACTTTTTTGTTTGGAATATTATAGTGTTCAGCTTTACCATCTTTTGATGTGACAACATAAATTCTTAAAGCTATGGATTCCTACTTAATTACCATTTTTTTGTTTTGTGATATGTTGAAACCTGGAACAATACATAGATGCAAAACTGAATAGATGCTGCTGCTTGCATTCATCATACTGACAGAGTAAATACATTTCCTCTGATAACTTCCTAGGTCCTGAAGTTTGATCTTACGGAATATGGGCTTTTTTGTGTTTTGCCTTGGCTTACAATGGCATTTTCTGCAAATCTTGGAGGGTGGATTGTAGATACACTTGTTAGCAGATTTTATTATGCATTTGTCATTTTTATTTGCTTTGTCCCACTGAAGTATCTTGATTATGATGCATTGCTCTATTTTGGTCTTTAGGTTCTAACATAACTAAATATATGTGTTGTTTCCATGCAAAATCAGTGGCAATTTGAACCCCAAAACTGATTCCTAGAAGTTGCCACTCGCTGTCCAGCTTTTAATCAAGATTTTGGGAAGTGTTTTCAACTATTCTTTCAAGTTTTTGAGAGTTAATTTTCAACAAATCTGAGAAAAACTTCTCCTTTGTGTTTTCTCTAATTCCTATGTTCTAAAGTTTGCAAAAACAATACAAGATACTGATTTTTGAACAGAAAGCTTGTTGCCAAAGAGGAAAACATATTGTGCAGCACTATTGAAATGTATTCTCATTTGAATAGAAATTGTTGATTATTTCAATGATTATTCCTTATTCATTTTGTTTTTTTTTTTTTTCCCTCCAGTTGTGATGCAAACAGATGGTTTTGACTAGAAGACTGTTAAACATACACCCGTTGACAATCATTGTTCGCTGCCTTCAGATGATATCAACTCATCCAACAATTTCACCAATATATGGATAAAAAGATTTCATATTGCTGTATATCTTTTGACTGAGAAAATGTTGAGAATCTGCTTCTCTTTTTTTTCTTTTTTCTTTTTTTGTCCTTAGAAATGTAAGCTTAATGAAGATTGTGAAACTGAAGTGTGAAGTGGTTTTAAGGGTATGGATTGTATGTGTAAATTTGTTTTTGAGCAATTTCTATTAAATGGATGTTCCAAATCTTTTGAAATCATCCAACTATCCCTTTTATGGAAAGCTTTAAGTTAAGTTTCTCCAAAATGTCTCAAAGTGTAACACTCAGCCTCAAGAAGCTTCATCCAATAATTATCAAGTATCACCAAAAACATGAGCTTCCAATTAAATTTCCCAGGATTTAAACAAAAATTGTCTAAGAAGAATCTACCTTCTACCAAAGCAAAATTTTATGATTTATGCAAAATATATTTGAGTACTACGATTCATTTGCAAAGAACCATTTGAAGGGTAGACTATCATATTACATTAAACCAAAAGTGTAATGATATTACATTCAACCAAATTTACTAGACTTGTTCACCAATTACAAAATAACATTTCTCTTCCAAAATAAAAACCAAGTGACCACATTACAATCCAACAGACCACAATACAATACATCCCAACTTGATACATACCTCATTTTCTTTTAGTTTAACATCAAATATCTCGAGATCCACCATAGCCACTAAAGTAAAAAACTAAAAGCAAAATGACCACTACTATGATAGCCCGAAACATTCAGAAAATCTTCCCATTAGTTTGACACAGCTCCAGCTCCCGTCGAAGTTTAACATATTGATCATTATATTTTTTTCAATTAGCTTCTCAAGTTTAACATATTGATCATTATATTTTTTTTCAATCAGCTTCTCAAGTCTATCACTATCTGCCTTTCTTCTATCGTCTAGGACTTTCAGGCGTTCCATTATCTTTGTCTCGTACGTAGTCATTTCATTATTAGCCCATGCAAAAAAATCACAATCACCCGTTCTCTGCATGACAAAGAAAGAGTAAATTATAATGTCATCACCTACTTAGCAATTAAACAAAGTATAACACAACATTAATTTCAAAAATTACCTTATAATTTTCACAGCCATACCACTTTTTGGCGGTATTAGTATCAGTCCAAGAATACCTTACACGTGCAGGCACTTCACAATAACATAACGGATGTGCACTTGATGCACTTGACGCACCACTATTTACCGACATTTTCTCATGCCTATGCAAAAGACCTAAATAAAACATAAAACCTCAGAAAGTATCATTCAACTAACCAACCAATCTAAGCATGCGAGCATGTCAAACAAGCATGTCAAATAATCACCAATCAAAAGAATATCAGAACAAAGAATAAACAAACCCCCAAATGAATATCAGAATATCACTAAATAAAGAAGAAAAGTAAATAGTAACAAAAGTGAAGCTTTGCAAATATCCAAATGAAAATACAGCTAGGGTTCTTTGAACCTTTAAAAGAAGCAACAATGAGTAAATTGTTTTGATGATTCTCGGCATATCTCTAATTGAAATGTCAGTTCCAAGCAGTCTAGTAAACAAAGACAAAATGTGGAAGAAGAAAATTGCACAGAGCATTCAAATTCTGTAATCTATGTAGGTCCATGGCTGTAATTAGAACACACCAAATGCTGTAATCAGAATATGTTATGGACTTCAACCAGCCACAAACATTATCCAAATATTTATCACTGTCACTGTCAGCATGTAGAATATGATATCCAGACCATATATCACAATAAAAAAAAAATCATGCATACAAGGAAACATGATATGGGAATTAACATATGACTTCCAATTTGTCATTTTATTATTAAAGAATCCAGTAATAGATGAACAAAATAGCACCAATTTCTGATACTTAGCCTACCAAAATTTAAATTGTGAATTCAAACCAAACCCAGAATAAGAATCAGCAAATGAAATAAAAAGATAAAGAAGCATTACATCTTTCGCTAGATAAAACCAAACCCAAACAATATGAACATGCAAGAGGCACATAAATCAGATAACTACTCACATAATATGATCAAATCAATTTTTTTCTTTCCATATTATGATCAAATCAAAGTGAACCCAGATGAACCAATCAAAATTCCGTTACTTTTAATCGCACAAACCCAATAAGCATAAAAAGAACAAAAACAAAAACAAAAACCCAAGAAAACTCTAGCATGCGAAATAAGATAACAATCAAACAGGAAAATCAAAAGGCCTAGAGACAACAATAAACATCAAAACGAAAATCCTAAAACCTAGGAGATACCAAAAGGAAATAATAGAAAGTGGCATCTCGGTATGGACAAAAATCAAGGCTCCAACTTTGATATAAAAGGCAAACAACCCCCATCAAGCAAAAATGTCGCAAAAATTCCTCTCCTTGACCTTTTGTCAAACACCCTAAACTCAATAAGCTAATTCACAAGCAAAGACAAAAAAAAATTTGATCTAACTTTAGTTTTGGGTACCTTGTGTATATCAATGCAGGGGTGAAAACGAACAACGCACTGAATGGATAACCGCAAAACACCTACACCCAAAAAGGAAACGTAAGCAATGAAAAGAAAATGCATGATATAAACAGGGTGTGAGGGACAATAGTGAACGGGAAGTTACTGGAAGCTAGAGAAGGAATGGCAAAGTTACTTACAAACCCCTGGTTCGCACGGTCTTCTGGGTGAGAGAGAGAGAGAGAGAGAGAGAGACAGAGAAATGGGTCGCCGGGACGATGTAGGTCGGAAGAGATGGAGGTCGTGAGCGCCGTTCGTCAGGGGTCAACGTTGGGTCTCGGGTGGAGATCGGTGGCCTGCGGTGGTCTGAGAGGGCCGGACAGTGTCGGAGATGGGTCGCAGGCACTGTTCGTCAGGGGTCGACGGTCTGCTGGGTGGCGGGTGGAGATCGGTGGCCTGCGGCTGCGGTGGTCTGAGAGGGCCGAACAATGTCGGAGATGGGTCGCAGGCGCCGTTCGTCAGGGGTCGACGGTCTGCTGGGTCTCGGGTGAGATCAGTGGCCTACGGTGGTCTGAGAGGGCCGGACAGTGTCGGAGATGGGTCGCTGGCGCAGTTCGTCAGGGGTCGACAGTCTGCTGGGCCTCGGGTGGAGATCGGTGGCTTGCGGTGGTCTGAGAGGGCCGGACAGTGTCGGCCGTTGGGCGGCAGTCGATCGGTGGGGGAGGGGACAGTGGAGAGGGGGAGATTTGGGAAATGGCAAAAATTTTGAAAATCAACCTAAATGTCGACCACCCGCGTTTTCAAGCATTTTTGGTTAAAAACAAAAAACAAAAAACAAAAAGCCACGTTGGAAAACCGACGGAAGAGAGACGGACGAAAGTCTCATGTGTAGAATAACTCTTTTGGATAAGTTTCTAAAGTATGGTTTAGTTTTTATAATTAGTTTAAAGTCATTGGGTTATTAAATGTTGTTTATGCTTAAAAATATATTTTCAAAATGATGTATTTATTTTATAAATATACCGTTGTAATGCTCAAGTAAAAATGAGTATTTTATAAAAAGCACAGTTATGCTCCCTAAAATATTTTAAAGTACTTTTAGCATTAGTGATCTAATGCAATTATTCTGCCAAATTTTATAAAAAGATAAAATAGAAATTATTTATATTTGTGCCATTGTGTCATCCATCTATTTTAAAAATGCTATACTCATTATTTATATTAATGAGGTCACTATATCTATTTTATAAATAACTATTATAGCGGTTATGATATCCGCTTTATTTGATAACAATATATATATATATATATATATATATATATATACACACACACACACATATTAAAATAGGTTTCTTAGTATTTTGTATTAACACACTATCACATGTACCAAACTATATTGCAGTGAGCATTTGTGTGAATATTGTCTGAAATAGGATCGAACTGTGAGTATTTCACTCACTGAGAATGATACTGATTTCTTCAATATTATGTTTGCAAATTTGTTTAATTATATGTGTACGTATAAAATACTTACTGAGCGTGATACTATTTTCCAAAATGTATTGATTGCAGGTTTATTTAATTATATATGAGTAAGTAAGTATTAACATACTTACTGAGAACGATATTGAATTCCATAATATGATGATTTGTGCTTTATTTAATTATATGGTGATATTAGTGATATGGTCTTTTGTTTACCAAAATATATCAATAATAATATAGCAATAGAACAAATCCTTATAGGATAGGAGTATATTGAGGGTGTCGAACCTCAAGGACCGCATAGGAATTGCTATCAAGTTTATGAAGATTAAAAAATAACTAAAGAAAAGATTGTTTGATTTTTGTTTTCTTAAAATAAAAACATAAAAGTAAAAGACATAAATTTAAATAAAGTAAGGATGAGATAAAGAATAAGGGATTGATTTCACCACTCACCACATAACAATGGTCAATCATAAATTAACAAGGAAAATTCATATTATGCATGATATAGGGCTCGTCTCACTCGGGTAGTCAAGAAATTACCTCTAAATAATAAGTATAATCCATCTTCGGTTGGCACGAACCGTCCACCTAACCACTAAGATGCAGTACGACCCGTCTTCCCTAAATATGGATTAACTACGTCTTTAACAAGATACACACAATCAATGGAATAATATAACCCATCTTCGGTTGGTACGAACTGTCTACCTAAATTACACTAAATTAGGGTGTAGTACAATCCGTCTTTTCTAGGCATGACCTATATAATCCTCTTAATCATATATCAAATTAAAACCGTTGTATAACAATCATTCACATAATCACAGAAAAAATGAAGGATTGAGTTCAATCAATATAAAAGACTTTCTAAGACAAGATAAGAAATTCATAATGATTAAATATAAACATTAAGATCAAATCTCACAGTTATACAACCATCATGCATATAGAAAATCCCAAATTAAAATACAATTAAACCATTGTTACTTGGAAAGGGCTACATCAACACCCTATGACGAATTTAGCAGCTCATCGTGGTGCTGGATGGCCTCCTGCCTTGTTCTTCTCCTCTTCAACTTGTCAAGCCTTCAAGAAGAATTTTCTGTCTAAAACTAAGCACAAGCACCACTTCTCTTGAAGCTTAAGGGTCTATTTATAGAGACTATGAGAGGCCTAGAAGCTCTTGGAATTCCAGAAAAATTATCTCTTGAGTCTTCTTGTCCAAGTAGGAGATTGAAACTTCAATCCAAGTAGGAAAATAATTCCAAATTCGTCCAGAATTGCGGTATTTTATTGCGAGGCGATTTTGGCATAGTAAACTTCCGAATTAGGGAAAAGTTATTTCTGATATATTTGTTGAATTTTTTATTATCTTTCGAACGCCACCAATTTCATTACAATACGATATCTAACGCAAAAGTTATGATTCAAACACTGAGACATATGCAGAATCCAAATTTGAATCCAATCCAATTTTGACTCTTATTGGAGAAATTCCGATTTAATCCTTATCTTGATTTGATTAAACTTAACCACATCATATATATGTTCTATTATGATTGGTTAAGCTTAAACATATCTTCTAGGTCTTCTCAAAGTGTGTTTTAAGCCCAAAATCAATAGAATTAATTGTATATTTATTTACAACCTAAAAACAATAAAACAACACAAAATCAAACAAATAACAATGTTAAGAAATTAACATATATAAGTTAAGGGGCTTGAATGTGCAACATTCAACGCTTATCAATCAGTTTATATGATGTTGTGATCTCTGCCATATTTAATTGTATGTAATTTGTTTGGGACTCTGCGTTTTACTGCTATGAATCATGTGCCTGCTAATAAATTAGTATTGCATATTTTACTGTTATGAGATATGAACCTGCTAATAAGTAGACCAAGGGGCAAAAACTGAAGGTTTAAGTCCCAAGGCACTAATCAATCATGTAGACTGAGGATTAACGTTCAAGGCAATGGCTGAAGGTTTAAGTCCTGAGGCCTCACTAATCAAACACCAATAATAATAAGACTAAAAGTTTAAGTCACAAGGCATTAATCACTAATAGTTTAATAAGACCCGAGGTTTAAGTCCCACGGCAATTGCTACGATATAAATTAGTAAATGAGACTGTGCATATGAATCTGTCATTACATCATATTGTTGTATTGTGTATTGTTAAATAAATCTATATTTCATTATATTATTGAAGGCATATGACTCACTTGATTACAATATGGGATTGTGGTAATAACCACAATCACATACGATGAGTGTCGAATATTGTATATTTAAACCCCTTAATTTACATTAGTTAATTCTTTAGATGTGTCTTAATCTAATGTTTTGTGTTAGATTTGTGTTTTTAGTGTTTTGTAGGTTGCTAAAAAAAAATTGTAGCTTTAACGTGAAAAATGCAAAGTTTGGAAGAACGCACACTTTGAGAGAACCTAGATGATGTGGTTATGTTTAACCAAATTAATAAAATGATAAAATCGGAATTTCTCCAATTGGAGTCAAAATCGGATTGGATTAAATTTCAGATTCTGCACATGTCATAGTATTTTAGTCATAACTTTCCTCTCAAGTATCGGATTAAGGTGAAACTAGCAGTGTTGAAAAGCTAGCTCAAACTAATATAAATCGTTGTGAAATAGGATTTTTCTAATTCGGACGTTTGCTATGCCAAAAAGTGTCCCGCAATATAAGAACGTAAATCTGGACGAATCCTATTCCGATTTGTACTAGGATTGCTTCATAATTTAACTAGGAAATTGAAATACAATTTTTATGGGATTCCTAGGACTTATAAGGTTTGTTTGCTCCATAAAAATAGACTGCTAAGCCTCAAGAAAATGAGGAGGAACTAGAGACCAGAAATATTTTCTTTTTTTAGTTTTTTCTTTAAGTTAAGTTTTATTTTTCATAATCATGTGTAACTAATTTCTCAACTAAGGTTGAGGATGAAGCCTCATCGATAAAGAACAACAATACTTCTATGTAAGTCTTTATTATCCGATTTTATTTGGTTTAATTTTTCCAATGTTTTTATTCTTTTCAATGTGTAGAATGATTTTTGGATATCTTTTGTGATTTAAGGATACATTTGATGATTTGAGATAATTTCATATAATTGATTGCTTGGTTTTTATTTATAAAACAATTGGATATCCCTTGTGACTTATTCTACGGATACAATTGATGTTTTGATTTAAATTAGATACTTTGTTGTGATTTACGGATACACTTGATGATTTGATTTAAATTGAATTTCTTTTGTGATTTGCGTAAAGAATGGATACATGTGATGATTTTGATTAACTGTTTGAAGCATAATAAAGTATACCTAAGATTTTAATTGTGAGAACTTCGGATTAATATTGATGAACATGGAGTATGTTGTTATGATTCGGTTGGTGTGGATTCCAAAACCTTAGTACCTTTTTTTTTTAATTATTTTCTTTTATTTACCAAAATCAAACATTTTTTGGAACTAGATTAAGATTTAATTAGTTTAGACATTAATTTTGTTTTCAAAAACAAAATTCCCTATGGGATCGATTTCGCACTTGCAATTCATTAACTGCAAACGATTCGTGCACGTGTAAGTACAATTAAAATTCACAACAACATATATGGTTATGTAGGATGGGAGGAAGGTCAGGACTATTAGGATCTTTCTGCTGAACCTGTTATTTATGAATGAGGCTTTTATATATTTTCTGTTAGTATGTAATAGTAAAATTATGGTTCGTATTAGGTTAAAACAATGGTTACGTTATATTAGTGCCGCATGTGCACATATGATAATGATTTGTGTGTATTTATTATGTGAGAATGCCAAATGATATTATATATCTATTGAGGTAATTCAGTCAACTCTAATCTATTATATTCCTAAGTCTTTAAGGAAAATATATATTCCGCTGCCAAAACTCAACTCTGATGACGTCGTAATGTCACGTGGAAATAAAAAATTTTTACTTACGTTTTTTGTAAAAAGTGGGTGATGAGTGCCAAATATTGAATATTTAAACTCATTAATTTACATTAGTTAATTCTTTAGCTGTATCTTAATCTAATGTTTCGTGTTAGATTTGTGTTTTTAGTATTTTGAAGGTTGCTAAATAAACACGGTAGCTTTAAGGTGAAAAATGCAAAGCTTGAAAGAAAGCACACTTTGAGAAGACTTAGATGATGTGGTTATGTTTAACCAAATTAATGAAATGATTAAATCAGAATT